>NW_011889271.1:215325-225931 GCF_000151845.1 Pteropus vampyrus | reverse complement strand
GCGCTGCGCCCTCTCTAGCTGCCGCCGTCGCCTCTCGCCTGCTCCACAGCCTCGCTCTGGCCCCCAAACGTCCTCAGCAACACCCCTCCCACCTTCCTCCTCGGCCGCCGCGAGGACTGCCGAACGCACCCAATCATCGTCCGCCCGGCCCCTGCCGTTCGGCCAATCGACGCTCACGTCTCCGAGCCTTGGACCAATAGTGTGGAGCCTCGGGATCCGGGTTGCTAGTTCCGCCCCCTTAAGTCCCTTGGAGGATGCTCCTCCTCCATCTCCTTGTCGACTCCGCTTGACGGCTCGGGAGGGGAGGGCGGCGCCGTTACGTCAGACGGCGGAGCGAGGCTGCGGGCGCCATCTTGGGGACGCCGAGCGGGAGTCGCGTGGGGGTCAGAGGGGAAGTCGGGGAAATTGAGGCACACGACACAGTGAGGACGGGGGTATCGAGGCGCGGGAATCCCCGAGGAGCCAAGGCAGAGAATGAAGCATGAGTCAGCGCGAAGAGGAGAGGGGATACTGCAGCACCAAGCATAGGAACGGAGGAAAAGGGGAAATCAAGGATCCAGACTGTCAGAGGAATAAAGGCAGCGTGCCGGAAGAGGAGGAAAACTGAGGGACCCTTGAGGGAGGGGAGAGGAGAAATGTCTGAGGAAAAGCAAGGAGAGAGGGAATCTGAGGGAACGAGGAAAATCTGACGGAGAAAGGAGGAAATGGAAGTGGAGAAAAAGGAAAAGCAGAGACAGGCAGTTTCATTTGAAGAAACAGGGAGATGACCTAAAGGACAACCAGAGTGAGAACCTGAAGAATGTGACCCTGTAGCGTTGGTTACACTCTGCTTCTTTCCAGGGTGCCTTCCAGGCTGACCACCTGCATGCAGCTCGGAAGATAGAGTCCCCTGTGTCCAAGAGGCTCTGGCCATCCCTATTCATCATCCCCTTCTCACCCTCAGGACCTTGGGAGCGAGTTGCCTCAGCCAGCGCTGTTATATGTGTTCCTAGAGCTACTCGCTTGGTCTAACTGCCGCCATGTCTTAATGAGTAACTGAGGCTTGGAGTAATTGGTCATCCACATTGCTGAGGCCAAAAAGTTGCTAGGAGTCCCCAAACACAAATAAGACTTAGGTCTGACGCTTCAGCCATCTTTTTGCTATGTCTTTCAATTTTTTTCTACCCAGGTGTCCTAACTTTCCACTAGATTAAACTCCTAATACCAGGCCCCTGTAATTAAACTAGGCTGCTCGGATTGGGTCAGATTGGATTGGAATCTTAGCCCTGCCACTTACTAGCTGTCGCCTTGGGCAAGTCGATTTCCCCATATCTCAATTTCCTCATTGTGAAATAGGGATAAATGCTCCTGTCTCATGGTGGTTGTGAGGCACAGAGTAAAAGCTATGTAAGGGTTATTTTTATTAGGACCTCAAATAATAACAGCCAACGTGTCCCAAGTGTGTTATGTGCTAAGTATTGTGCTCAGTGCTTTCCATGCATTACTCAGTTTAATCCTCACAATAATCCTAGAAGGGAGGAACTATTGTTCTCTCTTTACAAAAAAACAAACCACCACCACCACCAAAATGAAGCCCAGAGAAGTTGAGTACCTTGTCCATAATTAGGAAAAGACAGAGCCAGGATTCCTACGTAAGAGTTGACGCCGAGGTCTACACTCATGGCCCCCAGGCTCTGCTGCCTGGCAGGCTGGACCCAGTGGCATGTTGAATGGATAAATAAAAGTAGAGGAAAGAAATCGGTGGGAATCAGTGGGCTCTAAAGCTGGTAATATGTTTGCCCTGGCTGTGAAATCACCTGGAGTGGGAGCCAGAAAATCTGGAAGGTAGGCTGGCCTTTGACAGGTTCTGTGCCATTGGACAGGTTCTCACTCCTGCTGAGGCCTCCTTTCCCCACTTGAAAATACAAAGGTGGGGTGGGAGGAAGAAAATAAAATGTAAGGGTCCAGCTTGGCTTGTCATGCCGCTCTCTTCTCGGACCTTCTGCTGAGACCCTCCCCAGCCTATCTGGGTTTGCAATGTCCCTTCTTTTCAGATGATCCAGGAGTAAGTAAGCTGAGGCTTGGATCAGTCTTTCTGAAGGTGGTGGGACTAGGGTTTCTGGGACAGGTTCAATTTAGAGAAGATAGGTGTTTTATGCTAGAGTCTCTGCAAAAGCAAAGACCCTGAGGCTGGAGTGAGTCTGGGCTTTTAGGCCTAGCTGAAGCTGAGGATGGGTATTGAGAAGCCATAAATGTTGCGCAAGTAGGCCGAGGTGTGTGCAAAGGTCGTGGTCCTTCAGGATTAGATGTATGTCAGGGATGCCCACATGCCAGCTGCAGAGGGCTTCACATGCCAGGCCGGTGCGAGAGTTGCCACATGCCATATGTGCATGCACACGAGGCACGCAGTCACGTGTGCTGGGGGGCTGCACGTGAGTGTGTCAGTGTCTCCTCCCCATCACGAGCGTTGGGGGTGGTGGTGAGTCACAGGCTCAGCTTCAGTGCCAACTGTCATGTTCCTTCCCCCCAAATTTCACCCCCCACCCAGCCGTGCACCACCCACCCCCACTCCAAGATCTGTGTCGCTGCTTCTCTTTCCCATCCCCCTACCATGCTCAGCTCCTTTCCGAGGGGGAAGCAGTCTCCCACTTCAGCTGGCTCTACCCTCCAGCTCCCTGCCCTTTCCCACTCTTTGCCTCTCCTCAGGTGACTGGAAGACCTAGGGCCTCTTCTCCCACTCAGTTATCTCTGTGGGTCCCAAGGATTTCTCTATGCGTTATTGAGACTTCCCATACTCACTGCCCATCCCTTCGCTTCACTTCTGTGGGAGCTATTTCTATTTCTGGGGGCTTCTCCTTTGCCTCCATAGGCTGGCTGCTCCTGCCTCAATGGACCTCCCATGTCCACATCCTTGTCTTTGTGGGTTCCCTGGTGTCTGCAGGCCTCCCCCACCCCCATTTCTGTGACTTCCCACTCTCCTTGGCCCTCCCTTCACCCTTGTCTCTCTATGTACACCCTTGTTCCCATTTCTGTGGGCGTCTCCAGTCCATGGCCTTCTTCTGTCACCATGGACCAGTCCCCATGCTGGAGGAGGAGGGCTTTCTGTTCCCATGGGCCTCTCTCCACTTTCACAGGGGCTCTCTGGGTCCACAGCTGTCCTGTCTCCGAGGTTCTTTGCTTGTCGCCGTGGTCTGCTCCCTTGTCTCAATGGCCTTTCTCTTGTCTCTGGGCTTTTCCCTGTCTTTGACCTTTTGGGGTTTGTGGAACTTGGCCCACCTCTCTGGGTCTTGATCTTGATGGCTGTCTTGCTGTTTCTCTGCATGTTTCTCTATCACTGTAGCCCTCTGCCTCTAGCAGCATGGCCTTCTCCTCAGATCTCCCCGCCTCTCATCTCCCCGTCTCCTGTGCCCAAGGGCTGCCTGGGCAGGGCGGTGGCATGGTGTGGTAGAGGGGGTGGCCTGGGGGTGGGTCCTCCATCCAATGCAGCGCCTTCTCCTCATCAGCATTCTCCTCGCGGGCCCCCCAGCCCCGACCAATACGGGTTCCCCCTCCTCCGACTCCCCTCCCTCTTCTCTCTCTGCCTGCCTCCCTTCCTCCTGCCCGCCCGCCCTCCTCCCAGCCTCCCTCCCTCTCTCATCTCTCTTCCCCCACCTCGATCCAGGACCCAGCGCGGGCGGCGGGCAGGCAGGCGGGCGGGCAGGCGGGCAGGCAGGCGGCAGCGGCCTCCGAGGGGAGAAGGAGAGGTGGCAGCAGCGGGCAGCAGTGGCGGCCAGGAGCCAGGAGGCAGGCCCAGCTGGGGAATAGGAGCCGGCGGCTGCACCTCGCAGGGGACCAGGAGTCGGTGGCCAGGCCCTCCCACCAAGGCCCTGCACCAGGCACCCCCGGGACACCCCACCCTCCTCTGCCTTCCTCTTCCACCTGCTCCTCTCTATTCTCCCCTCCCTCATTCTCTCTCTTCTCCCGGTCTCTCTACCTTGCCTGCCCCCTTCTCAGCTCTCCGAGTCTCCCAGCACCCCAGTCCCTCCACTCCTCGGCCTCTCCCCATCCCCAGCATGCTTTTTCCGTGGGGGCTGAGGGCTTGAGGACTCCAGGCCCTTGCCTCATCCAGGGCAGGGCCAAGGCTGGGGGGAGGGGGGAAGGGGTGGCCCCCTCCCCCCCATCAAGCCCTCCCCTCCCCCACTTCTCCTGATGGCCGGCTTCCTTGTCTCCACCCAGTCCTCGCCCCCTGTGGCTCCCCCAGGCCGGCCTGGCTAGGGGAGGGGGCGGGGGCCCTTTCCTGGGCCGGCTTCCCCCTCCCCCGGCTTTGCCTGTGCCCCCTCCCCCCTGTTTTCACCTTCTTTCCTCCCTCCTTTCCCTCCATTTGCTTCTTTCCCCTCTCCTTTCTCCCTTTCTCTCCTCCATTTTCTCCTTTCCCCTTCCTCCCCTCTCCAGCCCGCCCTCTCCTCTTCCACCTGTCCTTGTCCCCGCTCCTGGGGAGCCCCTGTTTTGGATTAGTTGGGGGCCCCCGCCGGAGGCGGGGGAGGGGGCCCTGTGGACTGCCCTCTCCCCCCGCCCCAGCCACACCACCACCCAGCGCCAGAGCGTCTCCCTGCTGTCGTTCCTCGGGCCTCGAGGGAGCCCAGCCCTACGTCCCACCAGGATCCGTGAGTGTCTGCAGGGCCAGGGTTGGGCTGGGGCCCGGCCTGGGTCCTGGAAGGCCGGGCTCACTGTCCCCTGGCGAGGCCCTTACGTTCCCCTGCTCCCCGGACCGGCGAATACCCTCCCCCACCAGGGGCCTGCCCTGCACCCTCCATCTCCCCAACCTCCATTCCCCTCGGCCTTTTCTCACCCCTTCTGGGTACACAGATCACCCTCACCCCCCACTCCAAGATCCTGGGGTCCTGAGGGGCTGACCTACTCTCACTCGTGGTCTCACTCCTTCTCGGGACTCCTGGCACATCTCCGCCCTGCGTTCTCCAGCCTGGGTCCTGGTGGCCGGCTCTGCTCCTTGCGGTCGGTCTCTCTCCTCTGAGCCTCTTCCTCTCTGCCTGCCACGGGTCCATCCCCATCCCATCCAGTCTCTGTCTCCTGGAAACATCCTTCTGGGTTTGAATCTCTATTTCATGTGGCCCTTGGGCCTCTCTCTGACTCTGTCCAACTTCTCTTCTCTAACCCTTCCTCGGTGTGTCTGTGGATAGCTCTTTCTCTCAGAACTCCTTTGTCTGTCCTCTCTCTCTCTTTTGGAGGTGCCCGTGCCAGGTCTGGCCCTCTCACCACTCTCTGTCCACCTTGTGCTCTGCCTGGGCTTGTGCTCACCTGGCCTGCACTCTCTCTCACCCTGGCAGAGAGGCATGGGCAAATCCCTCTTCTTTCTCTCACCTTTCTGCTCTCCTCCTCAGATCCACCTTGGGCCGATCTCCATCCCCTCCATCCCTTACCCCTTAGCAGCTGCCCCATGGTCCGCTTTGTCACTTGGTCAGTGTGCCATTTCCTTGGTGGTCTCTCCGCTCCCCTATCTTTTTACTTCTGTGTCCCCCACCATACCCCCAGGCACCCCGAGTGGATGCACCTCTGCATAGACTTGCTCCCCTCGTGTGGGCACTCGCCCTGTCCCTGCCTTTGCGCCCCCAGGTCACTCAGTCTTCTTTCCCTCCTCGGTTTCCCTCCCTGACTCTCACTCCCCCTCTCCTAGATGGTGAGTCTGTCTCTGTCCTTTCCCAGTCTGATGTCTTCCCGCTTGTCCCTTCCTCTTCTGTAGGTCTGCTGTGACTTACTTTTTCTGTCTCTCTGTTTCCGATTAGCTCTCCTTTTCAGAGTTTTATGATTTCTCTCCTCCCCGACATGTACCTGTTGTCATTTTTTTTTTTTTTTGCCCTCTCCCTCACCCCATTTGCCTTCTCTGACCTGATTTGCCTTCTTGCCTTTGATATTGATATCTCCCTTGCCCGCTTGTCTACCTCCCTCCCCTGGCAGGGCTCCTCACTCGGCCCCTTCTGCTCACTTGGCTGCTGTGTTTCACCCTAAGGCTCTGCACCTTTGGGGCTCAGGCCTGCCTGATTCCCTGTCCCTCCTCTCCTGTCTCTGTCCCCTTTGGTGTCTTACTTCTAGACGATGTCTGTGTAGCACCAGTTTCTTCCTTTTGGCCTGTCTGTCTTTCTGCTTGTGCCTTCCTGTGCCTCTGTCCATCTGCTGCCCTCACCTCTGGCTCTGCACTGTTTCTGTCTTTCTGATCCCACCCATGTCTGCTGTCTGTGGGTCCCTGCCCTTCTGGCCCCCTCTCTTCCTGGGTCTTTCATCCTCTAGTCTCTGCTTCCTGATTTGCCCCAGAAACCTCTGGTGTCTCAGGGAGACCCCTGCCCCAACCTCTCTCCTAGCCCCGCCCTCTCTACCCCTTCCCTGTGTTTTCTCCTTTTGGGTCTCCCAGCTTCCCTTGCTCCTCCACCCTTGACAAGCCTTCACCTTAGATCCAAATTACAGTCTATAGTCCCCAGCCTGTCCAGCACATGCCCTCTCACCCCCGGCCTGTCTTCCCCAAAAGCCCCCAGGGAGAGAGACAGGGAGACAGAGACAGACAGACTTGCTCAAGGTCACATGGGAGTCAGGGGTAGAGTGGAGATGGATGGGGTCTCCTGCTGCCCTTGCCTAGGTCTTCCAGGTCATAAGGGACAGTCTGAAGTGTTGCATCGTGTGTCTGCCCTCGTAGCAGGTTTCATTCTGCCATCTTGCCAGCTCAAGCCCTCCTTCCATGGGGGTTAGATGGGGTGTGGGGAGGTCCCAAAGCTCACCTCCCAGCACTCTGGGCCTCAGAGTAACCCTCTCCCATGGAGACCCCGTGTCCCTTCTCTTGGGGCACAACCTTTGACTGGGGGAGCCGTGCATCTGGCTCAGCTCATCCCTTCCCAGTGGTCGCCCTGCAGAAGGCTAGGGTACTGCTGGATTCTCTTGCTGGAGTAGGGGGAGCAATCGTGGAGAGCAAAGATGCACTGTCTCCCCCTAATCGTTAGCTCCCCAGAGCAGGTGGGGGCTGCAGTGTACTCCCTGCCTTAGTTTTCCCTTCTGACTCTCTTCGGTGGCATCTCAAGTGGGTTTGTGTCTTCTCTCCATTCTCTGTCTTCTGTTCTATTCTGTGTCTCTCCTTTGTCTTGATCTCCCTGTCTCCTGCCTGTCTTGACCTATCTCTCTCCATCTCTGTCCCCCTACCTTCCTGTCTCTTCCCTCTTTCTTTCTCCTAAATTATCTCCTTACTTCCATATAACTCTCCATCTGTTTCTCTCCATTTCTAGCCCCATTTCTCTGTCTTCTTTTCATCTTTCTATATTTCTGCTTGTTTTTCTCTTTTACCTTTCCTGAGTCTTTCTGTATTTCCCCCGCTTGGGCTTTCTCTTTTTGTCTGTCTGTCCTCCACTTTTTCTCTTTACTCTCTTTCTTTTTAGTCCCTTGCTGCCTTGGGTCCATCCATCTGTCTCCATCTGTATGTGTCAATGTGTGTCTCTCTCTCCAAGTTTCCTAACTCCTGGATACCCATACCCCGGATGTCCAGGCCTCTTCCCCTGTGGGATTGTGGGAACCAGGAAAGTCAGGAAGGTGGCAAGTGAGGCCTAGGAAGGGTTGCTTAGCAACCGCTGCATCCTCTCCAGCCGGTTTCTGTTGCCTAGTAACAGCTGCCTGCCCAGAGACAGGGGCGGGCCTGGGTGGGGGATTGTACTTCTTGGTTCCTGTTGGGGTGGGGATGGTCCTTAGGATTTGCTCTTACCTGAGAGCCATATTGTGCTTCCCTCCCATTTTTGGTCGCTGTGAATATTCTTTAGCAATAGTTCTCCCACTCAGTGCCTGAGTGCAGTGAGCTCCTCTGGTAGTATTCCTCGAGCCTAACGATGCCCTCACTACTGTCTTGTCAGTTTCCAACGAGGGCAGGGCCCTTCAGAGCTCACCCACAATGTCCCAGGGCCTGTGGCCACCACCCTGTCCAGCAGCCTTCCAAAGGGACTCCGAGGTCCCCCCACCATCAGCAATCTCCCCACGGTCAATTCCCGCAGGTGGCGAGAGGGGGCCGCGGCAGCTGCGTCCCCATGTGGAGGGGAGGAAGATGCCGGCTGAGCTGCTGCTGCTGCTGATTGTCGCCTTTGCCAGCCCCAGCTGCCAGGTGCTCTCATCACTGCGCATGGGTGAGGCCCTGCAGCCCTGCCCCTGCCTCCTCAGAGACCCTCCCGTCAGGCCTGTGGCTCCTCTTTGGGAACCCAGGCAGGCTAGTTCCTGAGGACCCAGGGACCTGGGCATCAGGTCTCAGCTATCCTCAGCAACAAGGAGCAGCAGCCCCCAGTGCCTTCTTCCCTGGACCCAGGGGTCCAGACCCCCAGCTCTCTCCAGCCTCAGATCCAGGAGTTGAGGATCCCACTTCATCCCCATCCCCACCTCAGAGCCCAGGAGTCCAGGACCCCAGTACCTCCTTCCTCAGGACCCCAGAGTCTGGTCCCCAACCCCTGTGTCCCCTCAGCTGCGATCCTGGATGACCAGACAGTGTGTGGCCGTGGCGAGCGTCTGGCCCTGGCCCTGGCCCGGGAGCAGATCAACGGGATCATCGAGGTCCCAGCCAAGGCCCGAGTGGAAGTAGACATCTTTGAGCTGCAGCGGGACAGCCAGTACGAGACCACGGACACCAGTGAGCGGGGCCACGAGGGGTGTGGGGTGAGGCTGCGCAGGCTGGGAACCCTCAGTGCGTCCCTTGGCCCCCACCTCCTCAGCTCGCCTTGTCTTCTGCCTTCATCTGCCCCTTCGTGTCTGCTCTGCCTTCTCCCCAGAGATAGTGGTGCTAGGCGAGGGGTGGTGGGGAAAGTATCAGGCCCAGTTCTGCCTCAGGCGCTTAGGGCCTCATTTGAAAGAGAAGCTTCACAGCTGGCTGGGATGCTTAGTCTCCAGAGCTGAGTGATGAGGGGCCCAGGCAGTGAGGTGGGGGCCTCAGAAGCAGGGTTAGCAAAGGCATTCTGGAGAAGGTGAAGCTAAAGTGATCTCTGAAGGGCAAGTAGGATGTACAAAGAGCGGTGGTGCCCAAAGTATGCCACGTAGTAGGGATGCATAAGTATTTGTTGAATACTGACAAACTGAGTGTATGTTAGTAGGTGTCCCTTGAACAGACGTGCTGGAGTCGTGGGCCTTTGGGAGATGTTGCCTTCAAATGTGTTTTAGACAGATTTCTTTCCTGCAGTCTTTATCAGAGCCTTTATTATGTTCAAGTGTATTTCAGATCACTGAGAGGGAGAATGAGATATAATGTTTTCTGTGCTTTTTGACTGGTGCAGCACAGAATACGAATTGGGAGAAGCTAGGATGGAGGGTGAGAAGGCAGATGGTGTTCTAGGCACGTGCCCCTAGTTTGGAGCTGGGGTGGAGGGGAAAGTGGAGTATTTGGAGCCAAGGAGCAGGGTGTGAGGTTGCCCCCATCTTGACTGCCTAGACTCAGGACATTTTGGGGAGATCGTGAGAGATGTCTGGGCTGGCATGTGATTGGGCAGTGGGGGTGTGGTTGGGCAGGTTGGCAGGCCAGCTCCAGGAGGCCTGCAATGGCAGGCTGAAAGACGCTCCCTTCACCTGTAGGTAGTGGGGAATCGTCGATAGGTTTAGACCAGGGAACTGGCAAAAGTGAATCTAGAGGCTAGATTTGGGTGATCGGTGAGGAGACTGGTACATGCCTGAGCTGAGAGCCCTGGAACAGGGCAGAGGAGAAAGGGTTGAAGAGAAGGAGACATGTGAGAAAATTTGATGACAAAAGAAGGACAGGACTTGGTGACTAATTGTGTAAAGATTGAAGGCAAGGATCATTTCCGGATATTTGGTCTGTGCAAATGTGGAGCCCTCGCCAATGTGGAAGGAGCAAGTTTAGAAGATGAGGCCTTTCGTTTTGGTACTTTTAGTTGAATGTGGCAGAAACTTGACTCAGGCTGTCTTAAGGAAGAAAGAAACTTATCAGCTCATGTCAAGGATATGAGGATAAAGGCCTAAGAATAAATTTCAGGCTTAGTTAGATTGAGGTATTCAACTGTTGTTCCAGGAATCTCTGTCTTCACCTTTGGGTCCTTCTGTTGTCTAAGTTGGCTTCATTGCCAACTGGTGGCAACATGGCCCCACCAGCTCAGAACTTAATCTCACCAGTTTCGCAAACCTGGTCATAATTGTAACAGAAGACCCGAGGAAGGCTCTCTGTGGCATGGTTTAAGCCAGCCTGTCCCTCAACCAATCACTGTGGACAGGACTATGTGGTCCTGGGTCAGGTGACAGTCAGTCCTGGGAACCACGCGATTCCCTGAGGAAAAGTTGGGGTTCTGCCATGAGAATGGGCACTGGGCAGGCAAAACAACTGCTTTCACGTCCCAGCCTTGAGACATGCACATGTTTAAGGGGAAAGACAGTGGAAGAAAGAAGAGCAAGTAAATGCAACAGAAGAATGGCGTTTGGGTTATAGAACACAGAGGGACCTTGCCACAGGTTCAAGACAAAGGGGGTGCTGGAGGTTCCCTGGATTATAGTGTGGTTAGAAAGGCTGAGGAAGATGAAGGCCGAGGACCAGGCGCTGGATTTGCAGCCAGAGGGAGGTGCTTGGTGTTTCTTCTTCATCCCTTCCTTTGTTTCTTGGCCTGGTTCGTCCCTCTGTTGC
>NW_011889271.1:187753-213401 GCF_000151845.1 Pteropus vampyrus | reverse complement strand
TGACAGGAGATGAGATCAGGAGATGATGAAGCAGGTGGGCAGATGGACTGGGGCCTTGAAAGCCTTGGCCTTCGCTCTGAATGAGAGCCTGTTAGAGGGTTGGGAGCAGTAAAGGGACACCTCTGCTTTACATGGTCTGGCTCCAGTGTAGGGAACAGACTCTCTGGGGGCAAATGTGGCTGTTGTAACAGGTGAGAGATGGCAGTGGCCTGGGCAGTGACTGTAGTGTGGCATGGTTCGATGGGGCATGAGGTGTCTTGAAGGTAGAGCCTAGATGGATCCGGCGTGGGTATGAGAGGTAAGGAGGTAAGGCTGCCCTCCAGAGTTTTGGCTTGGAGATCATTCACTGACCTGGGAGACATGGTTTGGGCGAGAAGAGTAGAGTGAGGCTTTGCACCTGCGAAGTGTGAGATGCCTGTCACACATCCCAGTAGGAGCAGAAAGGTGGCAGGAGACAGGTGTCTGGAGGTTGAGAGGAGGTCTAGGTAGGGATTTTAATTTAGGAGGACCAGGACATTGATCCCTGGGACCAGTACCCTAAGAGAGCCAGCTGCACTCCAGAGAGCTGCCCCAACTCCCGAGCGCACGCTTATCCTGTTCCCAGTTACCCCAAGGTGGGGAGGGGGAGGGGGCGTCCACCCCACGTAGGGCACACCTAAGGGCTCCAGCCTGAGGCCAAACCCTCCCCAGGCCTGCTGCGATTGGAGGAGCTGGTGCGAGGCTTCCTCATCTCCAAGGAGACGCTGTCGGTGAGGATGCTAGACGACAGCCAGGACCCCACCCCGCTGCTCAAGGAGATCCGTGACGACAAGGTGTCCACCATCATCATCGACGCCAATGCCTCCATCTCTCACCTCATCCTCCGTAAGGTGGGTACCCCATCTCCCTATAGGGTCAGGGGCAGAAGCGTGGGGGACAGGACACGTCACCTGGTGCCCATGGGTGTCGGTGGTTACATTGGGGTATGGAGACCCACTTTCTACATGCAGATGATAGTCATGAAGTTTGACTCACAGCTCAGCTGCTTTCTGGTTGCACCCTTGGTTGGACCCTGGCCAGTCACCTCCCCTAGCTGCTGCTGTGGTGGGTTGCTGTGAGTGGACAGTGGGGGAAACGCCTGGGGCAGCGCCTGGCCCACACACAGGCAGCTGCCTGGTGTGTTTATCGAGTGCCTGTCCTGCTCTGTGCTGAGGCGCTTCGTATTGATTCTTTCATTTGGCTCGCCCTGGGGGCAGGTGTGATGATGGATGAAGGTTCAGCGGGGCTTTGGCCTGGCTCAAGAGTACCTAGGAAGGGCAAGTGCCAGGACCTCTGCCATGGGCCCGCCACATGCTGTCCATCAGTGACACACTTATTCATTATTCATTGCTTCCTTGCTCTTAATTTTTCCTCATAACCTAATCTGTATTTTTTATTTTTTTCCAGTTTAAAAAAAATTAAAACTATATGTCACTGCTGAAGATAGCTTAGAGGAAGAAGCATGGACAGACCCTTAGGGCAGTGGAGGCAGGATGGCTTGGACAAAAGCTTTGGGGCTCAGGGCTGGGGTCCTGTCCCTCCCACGTGCTCCAAGGGACCAGTGGTCACTTTTCTCTTGAGCCTGCATGTCCCTGTCATGGAATAGGCTGTAACCCACATGATAGAAGCTCCTGCCACTCAGGCAGCTTTACAAGCTGGTGCCATTTAATGTTCCAGTGACCACCGCGGGGACAAGCTTGGGCACTCCTGGCCTCCAGGGATCTTCTAGCTGTGTTCTCCTCAAGGACTGTGAGAAGGGTGCTGAAACATGAATCTTGAGGGTCGAATTGGCTGTCTTTCACTGCAAAGTGCTTTTAAAGATGGCAGGGTTAGTTTGCCTGAGCTGCAACCAGGCCGAGCCCCACGCATTAGCAGCCAACCTGGCTTTGGAGCAGCCCGAGGGTTCAGGTTAAGGTCACCCTCTGCCACTGCCCTGTCTCTGAGGGGTTCTTTTGCCTAACAGTCTCCAGAAAGCAGTCTTCTGAGTGACCTAAAGAGGGACACAGGCATTTGAGGGCGCCATTCTCTCCAACCAAAACTTCATGCCACCTGGGGCACCAGTCAGCGTGGTGGGACATGGACAGTGGGTCACCAGGGGTCAAGGTCTCCCTCTGCCTGCATGCTGCGTCTTCTCTCTGTCTCTCTCTGTCTCTGGGTGTCTCTTACTGTATTTCCCATGGGGTGTCTTCTGGCCAGGCTGGTCTCTAAATCTCTCTTCCTCTCTCGCCTTCTCCCCACTTCTGCCTGTGGGTCTCTGCCTCTCCGGCTACCCTGTTGCCTGCCCGTTCTCCCCAGGCCTCGGAGCTGGGGATGACTTCAGCGTTTTACAAGTACATCCTCACCACCATGGTGCGTACCCCCAGCAGTCCCCTCTCCCCCATCTCCTCCCGTGGGGTCTGCCCCAGTGAGGCCCGGCCGCAGGCCTCATCTCTTCTTCTCGGTCCCAGGACTTCCCCATCCTGCACCTGGATGGGATCGTGGAGGACTCCTCCAACATCCTGGGCTTCTCCATGTTCAACACCTCGCACCCCTTCTATCCCGAGTTTGTGCGCAGCCTCAACATGTCCTGGAGGGAGAACTGTGAAGCCAGCACCTACCCAGGTCCCGCGGTGAGCACGTGCCCTTGGCCCCTCCACAGGCACCCGGCACGCAGGCACCTCCGGGGCCCTTCACAGCTCGGCCAGGTGGTGCCCAGGACCTCTGGTGCTCCCACTCGCCTTCTGAGTACATGCCACACGGCCTGACCCTGATATAGGTCTGACACTGTCCTCTCCTCCACCTCCCACACTGCTCTGGCCACGCTGGCCTCTGGGCGCCTCTGCTGCCTCAGCGCACGTGCACCTCAGGGCCTTGGTACACACACTCGCCCTGCTTCACACACACTTCTCCAGAGAAAGTGTGACTGCCCCCCACCACTAAGTCACGGCTGAAATGTTCCCTCAGTTGTAAGACCTTCCCTGGCCCCCTATCTAAAAAATGCGAAACTACCCATGATACAGCCCCCTTCCCTGCTGTATTTTCTATAGCACCTGTCTTTGCTTATCTAGTCACCATCCGTGTGGCTTGCTCTATATTTTGCTTACATGTAGTTACAGATATATAGGTTGTAAATTTTCTGAGGGCAGAGGTTTCTGTCTGCTTGTTCACCACTGTGTCCCCAGCGCCTAAAACAGCCTGGCCCAGAGTAGGTATCTGATAGCATGTTGAATAAATGCAAACATACAAAAGATGCATATTTATGTGTGTTTGTTCACAGACATCTAGTCATATACCAAGATACCAAGACACTTCTGTGTGCACAGAAATGTGCACAGACACCAAGCCATGCAGTTGGACATGCACACACAGGGATATCACACATGTACACGGACAGAGGCACAGTTATACCCACCCCTGCACCTACCTACACAGCACAGAGATTCAGACCTGCACACTGACCCAGCTAAGATACAGTCTCACAGACACATGCACACAGATGCCCCGTGCTGTCAGTTATAGCTCACTGGCTGGTTTGTATTGAGCCCTAACTGTGTGCGAGGCACTGTTTCGATTTCTGTACATGCATTATTTCACTTGACCCCAACACTGGCACTCAGAGGCACAGATGATGATTATCCCCACTTTACAGTGGAGGAAACTGAGGTTTAGAGAGGGGTGGGGACTTGGCCACTACAGGAAATAGTAGAGCTAGGCCTCTGGCTGAGAGCTGCCTGCCTCCCAGGCCTGAGCTCACAACCGTTGTGCTCTCCTGCCTCCTAGATACCACACCTACCCTGCGTATAGATAAACAGGCACACAAACATTCCCTCAGCCATACTCAGACAGGCCTGTGGCCATTTTCCCCGGTCTGCACCAGCCACGTGGACATCTAGAGTCCCAAGCATGTCCTCAGGCCCGTGAGTATCCCCTGATTAGGGTGACGCAGCTGGCTGTCCAGGCAAACCTCAGATGTGCCCTTCTCCACAAAGACACGTGGCCACACACAGTCAGAAAGAGCTGCTCCCACAAAGGCGTGGGCAGCACGTAGACCTTTCCCTGTCACGCGCATTCCACTATCACTCATTCCTCAAGAAAGACACCCAGAGACTGGTCCTCACTCTTGACCCACATGGTTTCACATTCCTAAAGAGAGAGTTGTCTAATGGCTCAGGGTAGCACCACAGGGCTTTGGGGCTCCCCCAGCTAAGCTGCCTCTTCCCTGCCCTGCCCCACCTCTGCCCCCCACCCAGCTGTCGGCTGCCCTGATGTTTGACGCCGTGCACGTGGTGGTAAGCGCTGTCCGGGAGCTGAACCGC
Organism: Pteropus vampyrus; assembly: GCF_000151845.1. Classification (NCBI taxonomy): domain Eukaryota; kingdom Metazoa; phylum Chordata; class Mammalia; order Chiroptera; family Pteropodidae; genus Pteropus; species Pteropus vampyrus. The sequence continues at coordinate 209,088 of NW_011889271.1, read as the reverse complement.
AGCCAGGAGATCGGCGTGAAGCCTCTGGCCTGTACATCGGCCAACATTTGGCCCCATGGGACCAGCCTCATGAACTACCTGCGCATGGTGAGCCAGGAGTGGGAGGGCTGAGGGGCAGGGCAGCTTGCCTCAGATGGGGGACCCACTGTGTCCACCCCGTGGCCCCTCTGTCCTCTCCCACTTCCGACCCCACCCACTGCCTCCTGCTTTCTCTGGGCCTCTTCCTGCATCTTCATCTGTCCCGCCTCTCCTGGCTTCCCTCTGCCTGTCTGCACTGTTGCTTCTCTGTGTCTTTGGTCCATCGCCCCTCGTTTGCTGGTGTGTTGTCTTCCTCATTTAACTGTGGTCCTTCCTGGTCCCTCTCCCTCTCTCTTATTCCCTCCACCTCTGTCTCTTTCCCTCTGGTCCTCTCCTGCCCATCCCCCTGGGCCCCTGCCACCCCTCCCTCTGGCTGCCTCCCGCCCTGCTAGGTAGAGTATGATGGGCTGACCGGGCGCGTTGAGTTCAACAGCAAAGGGCAGAGGACCAACTATACCTTGCGCATCCTAGAGAAGTCCCGGCAGGGCCACCGTGAGGTGAGTGGGCCCAGGGCTGTGCCAGAGCCCTGACCAAGTAGGGGTGGGGTGGAGGTGGGCGCAGGGGTGAGGGCGGGGCAGGGCCCAAAGTGTCCTCAGCTGGACCTCTTAGAGTACCATACCCCTCTCCTCCTCAGATCGGGGTGTGGTACTCTAACCGGACCCTGGCCATGAACTCCACCACCCTGGACATCAACTTATCGCAGACACTGGCCAACAAGACACTGGTGGTCACAACCATCCTGGTGAGTGGTCCTTGTGGGGAGGCAGTAGGTGAGGGGCCTTTGCTGTGCCTGGCCCCAGCCTGGTCCTCATGTGGAAAGCAAGTGCCTCAGCTGGCACAGCACACTGACCAGTGGGGACATGACTCATGTACCTAAAAACCCTCAATTGCAACCAAGGCGTCACCATCCCAATCCCTGCTAGAGCAGGGGAGGTTCACAGACTCTGCCATCACAGCTGGTCCAGCCCTGGGCTCTGCCAGCCTGCTGTCACTCAGCAGAGATGGGAACACTGGGCTCACAGGAGCACACTGAGTATTCCATGCAGCTACAAGGCAGGGCGCCCAGCACAGTGTCTGGCCCACGGAAGGCGCTTGTAAATCACGATCGCTAGAGCGGTCGTTTCGTCACATATTCCAACCGAGTGTGTTGACACGTGCCAACTTATTTAATATCCATCTTGAAAATGTGGGAGCAATGGCTCAGAAAGGTGACGCGACTTACCCAGGGTCACAGGGCAAGTACATGGTGTAGCCAGGACGGAAGCCAAGCCTGAGGCCCCATGGCCTGAGTCTTCATCACTGTGCTCTGAATCACCAGTCGTTTCATCTTTTCATCCTGGGGGTGCTGTTCCTGCATCTTAACAGACCAGAGTCGGGCCTTCGTGGGTCAGTGAGTATTCATTGAGCCCCGTTCTGCACAGGCACTATGCTAGGCTCTTTTCAGGAGTCACTTTAAACCTCTCAGCTACTCCATGAGGTTTGACTTGTTTTCCTCCTTTTGAAGGCAAGGAAACAGATCACACAGTGAGTCCTTGCTGGAATTGAGTGTCAGGCTCAGAGACCGCACCCTCTCCCCTGCACCCTCTGCTTCGTGCCAGGCACAGTGGCCACTGGGAGTTCAGTGAGCAGGAGGCTGTACGGAGCAGCTGGACCTGGAGGCTGGACATGCCAGACAGCCACACTCTTTGTGGCAGCCAAGTCCTTGGCCCGCTGGCATCTCTTGTCTGTGGGGGCCCCTCGGTACCTCTGTGAGCGTGGCCAGCTAAGCTGTGAGAAGGTGACCACAGATTCCGCAGGGCCCCTAAAGACTGCATTGTAGAGCCATTCCCTCAGTCCCTAGGGAACTCCTGATCTAAAAGTGGACCTCATGTCCCTCTGGAGAAGGGCCAGTGAGCCTGCTGGGGAGGGACAGATGGCCTGCAGATGGGAAACCAGACACTTCATAACAGCCTCACTGAGGGGCCCTGAGGGCCAGGCCGGGCTGGCTGGGAGAAGTCGCACTCTGTGTGTTTGGGAGTGCGGTCAGTCCCAGGGGCTTCCTAGGGCCAGAAGAGATGGGGTTCTTGGTGGGGAGCAGAGGCAGAGGTCAGGGAGGGGATGTCAGGAGGACAGAACCATGACCCTGGGGACTTTGAGTCACTTCTCACACTGGTCTGCTCTTCTCCCTAAGCCATGAACCAATATTGTCGTCTTCCTGACGTTTATTCTTCTCTTGATTGATTCATTCATTTATTCCACAAATATTTCCTGAAACTGCTGTGTGCCAGGCCTTACACAAGTTCGGAGGCACAGGAATGAGTCACAGGTGGTTTTGTGCTTTTCTCACTCTTGAAGGGAGAGAATCCCAGTTCGATAGAGGAGACAGGCTTGGACATGGCGTCACTCCTACACAGATCAAAAAGGGGTCCCCACAGAAAGGAGGGACTGACTCAGCTTTGCAAGGCCTAAGGAAGGCTTCGCAGAGGAGGTGCCATTAGACTGGGCTTTAGAAGCTGTGTAGGAATTGGGTGCACAGAGGAGTGAGGCCAGGCATCCTGGGCAGCAGGAGTCCCAGGAGCAGGGGCTTCAGGAAGAGTTTGTCGGATTGAATGTGGTGGCAGCGGGCTTGGTATACACAGCTGGACATTCCCATTGATTCATCAACATTTTCCGGCTTGTGTTTCCAGGCAGGGCCTGTGTCAGGTACTTGGGGATTCAGACCTGAGTCAGCCTGGGCGGCTGGGATGAGATGCAGTCAGGACTTGTCTTATTCCCTATTCTGTCCCCAGGGCTTAGACTGGTGCCTGGCACCTAGCAAGCACGGAGGGGTGGTGAGTGCTGTGGCGGAGGTGGGAGAGGGTCTCTGAGGGACTTAGTTTTGCTGACCTTGTACCTCAGAGCTGTCGAATGGGGGAAGGGGCAGAGCCACATGAGGATGTCAGGAAAGCTTGCCCCTTGAGGGAGGCTGCAGGAGAGGCAGGTGCTCCAGGGGAAGGACAAGGCCTGGGCTGGGCTGGGCTCTGGGCAGGGAGGAGGAGGTGATGTGGAATGTTAAGAAGCAGCACCGATAGGGTGTGGTGGCTGAAGGACTGGGCCAAGTGAGGGAACAGAAGGAGGTCCTTGATGTGGGGGAAGGTGGCATATCCCTGAGGTGGGACTTACAGGTCTGGAGCTGAGGGAAGACAGGCTGGTGCCAAGACAGAGAGGCACCACAGGGAAGGAGGGGTATAAGAGAAGGCCCAAGGAAATGAAGCTGTGTACCAGCCTTCCCTCAGGCCCAGGCCCGGCTCGTCCGGGAGCTCTCAGGGCGCTCGGTCAGTCCCCAAGATTCTCTTCTTCGAGCTGTGACATCTCATCCTACTCTTCAGTGACTTGGGGGTCAGACAGATCTTACTCCCATTCCTGGCTTCACCCCTTCCCACTTTAGGCCATCCAACTCTCCGGTTTTCATGCCTCCATCTGTAAAATGGGTCTATTAATCCCGCCTTTGGGAAGGTTGCATGAGATCAGAGAGCCCCCTGGCGGTGCCCAACAGGAAGGGCGTGTTGAGCATACGAGTCCCTTCCCTTCTCTCTCCTGACCTAGCATCCTTGATAAAAATAGCGATCATCATGGCCAGCATCTTGGAGCACTGTGCCAAGCTCTTTGCTTGTTCTACTCACTTAAGTCTTCATGGCAGCCCTGAGGTAGGTACCATTATGACCGCTGATTTTTAGATGAAGATTAAATGACCTGCCCAAGTCATCCAGCTAAAGGTAGCAGAGCTGAATTGATTTGGCAGAGCCCACGTGCTTGTCCTTTGTACCACACTATCTCGATTTGCCTCAATTTCTGGTTCTTTCCGAGCCTTCGGGCTGTGTTCTAGGCCTGGCTCTGCCGTCCACCACCGCTGGGTGATCTGGGTGGCTCTCTCTGTCATCAGTTTCGTCCTTTAAAGTGGAGAGTTAAAATATCATAGTGAAATGAAGAGATTGGACTAGATCAGGGTCCTTTAAACTATAATCAGGAAGTCCTGTGTGTGGATTTGGGTCCTGGGTTCACGAAAGGCTCCAGGCAAGCAGCTTGTGGAGAATGTTCTAGAACCCACCCGTCTTTAATTTTTCGTTTTTAGTTTTAAGAGATTTTTATGGAAGTGTAACATGCACACAGAAACTTGCACAAATTCTAAGTGTACTGCTCACTGAATTTCCAAAAACTGAATGTACCTGTGGAATCGGCCCTCCAACCTGAGCCCTTTTTGTTCCCCTTCCAGTCTCTAAAACCCAAAGTAACCACCCTCTCGACTTCCATCATCACAGATTAGCTTCGCCCGCCTTTGAACTTCATGTAAATGGCATCGTACTCTATGTTCTCTCTTTTTGCCTGGCTTCCTCTGCTCACACGTGGTTGTGAGATTCATCCATGTTGTGTGAGCAGTTTAGTCTCTGATGTTCTATTACATGAATGTACCGCAATTTACTCACCCACCAATACAGATGCACATTGTAGTTGTTTATAGAGTTTGGCTATTATGAGGAGTCTTGCTATGAACATCCTACTACATGGCTCCTGGCGAACGAACACATACAGCATTCCTGTCGAGTGCTCACCCAGGAGTGGAATTGCTGCATCTTTTCAGCTTTTAGTAGATACTGCCAAAGTGTCCAAAGTGGCAGTCTCATTTCTCACTCCCACCGGCCACGTATGGATGAGAATTCCAGTTGCTTATTTTTTCCAGTGGTAAGTGACTATATAAAGGAACCAATCACAGAGTGGTTTTGACCTACATTTCCCTAATGATCAGGGACGTTGACCACCTTTTTGTGTTTTTTGAGTGTTTGGAAATCTTCTGGGAAGTCTCTGCTCAAGTCTTTTTACATCTTTTTTTTTTTTTTTTTAAGCGAGGCAACTCTTGGTTGACCTCACAGATTGCAAGGACAATCTCTTATTTATTTATTCATTCGTTCATTCATTCATTCATTCATTCATTCATTCATTCATTTTATGCCTACAGCACCTGATCTTCCTAGGTGGTCTCCCGTCCAAGTACTAACCAGGCCTGACCCTGCTTAGCTTCCGAGATCCGTTGGGATCGGGCTTGTTCAGGGTAGCGTAGCTGTAGCATTTGTGAGTTATTTACATATTCTGGATACAAGTCCTTTGTTGGAATATGTATTACAGATGTCTCCTCTCGCTTCGTGGCTTGCCTTTTCACTTTCACTAGTATCTTTTTTTTTCCCCCAATGGTATCTTTTGATGAAAAGATTTTTAATTTTACTAAAGTCTACTTTATTGTTTTTTTCCCCTTTGTGGTTAATTCTTGTAGAATTTAATAATTTGTTTGCTTACCCCAAGGTGATGAAGATGATCTCCTACTTATTTTCTAGAGACTTAATAATCTTACCTTTTATAATTAAAGCTATAATGCACTTAGAATTGACTTTTATGTGTTATATGAGGTAGGGGGATCAGAATATATGTTTTTCTATATGGATGCTTAGTTGAACAGCACCATTTATTAAAAGGGTCATTCTTTCCCCTTTCATCACAGTCTTACTTTTATCATAAATGAAGTACTCACTTATGTGTGGGTCTCTAACCCTCTGTCCTATTGTCTGTGTGTCCTTCTTTGCTTTCATACCACACTATCTTACATACCATAGCTTTAAGTTCAGTGTTAATATCCAGTAAGGTAAATCCCCCAGTTTTCATGTTTTTCTTTAGGATTGTTTTGGTTCTTCTTGACCCTTTGCATTTCCATATGTATTTAAATATTATTCTTCAAAAAATTTTTACTATTAGTAAAAATTTTAAACTGAGGGAAGGACAGAAGTTAATACAAACTTTTATTAAATAGAATTCAAAGAGGAGGTAAGGAGTGAAAAATCAGATTCTTTTTCTCTCCAGTTCCTCATTTTCCCCCCAGAGGCCACATTTCCAGAAATGTCTGTGCATATACAAGCATGTCTCCACTCTTTCCTTCACAAAGAGTAGCATATTGTACACATTGTTCTGTAACTTGCTTTTTTCCTCTTAATAGATCTGAGAGAACTTGTTATTTTAGTGGTTGCCTGGGATGCCTTAATGATATCAGTAATCTTTTTAACCTGTCCCAGAATAGGTTGTCAGTCTTTGTTCTCTCTACAAGCAATGCTGCCATGATTCTCTGGAACTTACATTTTTGTGTATAGGTACACAGCCATTCGTAGGATGAATTCTTAGGATCAGACTTAGCAACAGCTCATTGTCTGTCTGCAAAGCTTCTGCAGAAGATTCCCTTTGAAGAAACCTGAAAACTTTGGACCGGAGGCTTCTTAAGACCCTTGGTTCTGATAGTCTAGGGCTCTAGGCTGATCCCTAGATCACCGTTTTCCAATCTTGAATTCTCTTCACAGGCCCCAGTCCCTGTTTCTGGCCCCGTAAGCTCAGACCCTGGTCCTGAGGCCTTGACCCCGAATCCACAACCCAAGTGCCTCAATCTCGAATTTGGAGATCAGCTCAGCCTGTTGGCAGGAACAGGGCTCACAACAGTTGGGTTTTGAATCCCAGCTCTGCTCTGTCTCCCCTTCCCACTGTCCTACTTCAGCTTTGGGGTCCAGGGCAAGACACTTGACCTCCTTGAGGTCCAGTTTCCTCCTGTGTATGTTGAGAGGGCTGTAGGAGAGGCTTCCAGCTCTAACGCTGGGTGCTTGTCTAGAGAATTCTTGGTTTCTGGTTCTCCAGCTTCGATATCCAACCCGGGTCCCCATTTCTGTCTGGCTCCTCTCACATCGCTCTCAGTCGCGTCCACTTGAGTTCAGCCTAACAGAGGACTGAAGAGCAGACAGAGCTTTGGAGTCAGACCGACAGGTCCATCTCAGCCACTTACCACTTTACTTCTCAGGACCTCAGTGTCCTCGTCTCTAAAGCAGAGGTAATAATACCTACCTCCCACGCTGACAGAATAGCTGTCACACAGCAAGCCCACAGAAATGCGAGCTGCTGCCGCTATTATTAGTAGTATCTCACATTCCTACCCCCAGTTCCACAATTTTGGATTTGGAAAGGCAGCTTGGTTGAGAGAAAAAAAAAAAAAAAAAAAAACATTGACTCTCTTCCATCTCATCACCCCTCAGCTGAGGGGCTTTGTGGAGTCTTGAAACCTAGAGCCCGTAACAGGACCTGGCCTCATAGTATCTACTGCTGTGTAACAAACCACCTCAAAGTCTAGAAGCTTAAGATGATAATGGTTATTATTTCTCATTCTGTGGGTCAACTGAGCAGTTCTGCTGGTCTTGCCTGAGCTTACTGTGGCTGCTGTATTCAGCTGGTGGCTAGGCCAGGCTGGAAGGTCTGCAGTGGCTGTAGGTGCTGGCTGTTGGCTGGCTCATCTTGGCTCACTCATCCTTCAACAGGCTGGCCTGGGCTTCCTTCACAGTGGTTCCAAGAGACTGTTCTGAAGGCCCAGGCTCTGGAATTCACACAGCATCGCTTCCACCGCATTCTGTTGGCCAAGTCCGAAGCCAGCTCAGACTCAAGGGGTTGGGGAACTGGTGGGAGGACCTGCAAAATATTGTGGCTGCATCTCCCTCAGAGCTTAGTAATGGTGTGTCGAATGACAGAGATGACAAATCACTTGACTCCTGTAAGTCTCAGTTTCCACATGTGTAAAATGAGTGTAATAACACCTCGTGTAAGGTCACTGTGAGGAATCAAAGTGATAGACTCCAGAGAACATGTGCAGTACAGGGTCTGTACACAGCAGGCACTTAATAACATGCTCTGTATTGTGGCTATTTTTGCCAGAACTCTCCTGGCCATTTCCCAAGTCCTTTTGTTCCTTAGTCCCAAGTACTGCATAACCAACTACTTAGACAATAACTATCAGAATTAGTTTCCCTTTTGTTACCAGCATCTTCATATGCCTTGTCTTACCAGCACTTAGAATGTTCTCTCTGCTTGTATACTTATGTGGCACAATGGGGGTCAGTAAAGTTTTCTCGAACCCCTCAAAAATAAGCATCATTGTAGTGAACCAGCTGCAGATTAGAGATTGCAAACTGTCGGATGTTTAACTTGCACAGCACTAAAAATAATTGGTATGAGAGTTTAAATTGTTGCTAATCTTTATAATCAAGAGATTTTACAGAATCACCTGGGTTTCCAAATTCTCTCAGCACTGGGCCTTGGGCATCTCAGGCTCACTTCTCTCCTGGTGGCATTGGGCCAAAGCGGAATCCTGGGGCAGACCCTCTGGTCCCTTGCTGGCTCATGAAGTCAGTTCAATGCGTCACTACTGGTTGTGTGAAAAAATGTAGAGTAAAACAGAAAATATCAGAGTGTAGTGCCATAGGCGTAAGGCATAAGGACTGTTTTGTGGACCTACGTCTAATTATGGCCCATGAGTGCATGCATAAATGTGTGTGACTTGGGTTGTAAAGGAAAATGAATGCCTACTGTGCGTCATTCAAAAATTTGGGAACCCCTGTTCTCGTTTGGGACAACCTCCATCCAGCCTGATTGACTCTTAGGTTATCTGCCTCTCCTGTAGACATTTAAGATTGAGACAGATGGGCGCCATGTTGGCCGATGGAGATGAAAACAGCTCCCTGTGATCTGCTAGGGACTCTTAGGGCCCATGCGCTTTGCCCCTGGCTTTCAGGCCTGTTCCACTCTGAGCAGATCCTGGATCTAGCTGCCTGGCCTGGGCCCCAGGATCCTGGCCCAGCCCCCAGATGCCCTGTCTCTGACCCGCCTTCTCCCCACCTCTCCAGGAGAACCCGTATGTCATGCGCCGGCCCAACTTCCAGGCCTTGTCAGGCAATGAGCGCTTCGAGGGATTCTGCGTGGACATGCTGAGGGAGCTGGCCCAGCTGCTGCGCTTCCGCTACCGCCTGCGGCTGGTAGAAGACGGGCTGTACGGAGCGCCCGAGCCCAACGGCTCCTGGACAGGCATGGTCGGCGAGCTCATCAACCGGGTATGGCCAGGCTGGGCCATGGCTGGGAAAAGGGTCACGGCCTGTGCAGGGGAGGGCAGGTGGACAGGGGGCCTCCAGGGGAGCCTAAGAACCAGCCTGGCACATAATGGAAGAGGAATGAGTCACTGGGGCTCCGACCATGCTGATGGGGTGCCGTGTACCTGTGCCTGGTGAGCACTGTGGGGTAGACACAGGGGAAAGAGAGGCAGTGCATCACCCCCTATACCCAAATGTTTGCCACACGCTCCCCTCATGCCACTGTGGCTTCAGTGGTGCTCAAAGATTTGTTGAGTGAGTGAGACGTGGAGTGGGGGGCAGGTGGGGGCTGAGGTGATCGAGAAAAGCTTTCTGTGGGAGGTGGGGCTTGGGCCTGGAGCGCAGGACTGTGCCTCATTTGTGTGCCATGCCCAGCACCTGCTAAAGGAGCCTGGCACATGGCAGACGTCGAGGCCGTCTGCTGATCTCACAGGTTTGCTCACTCAGTAGGTGTTTGTAGAGCACCATGCTGACAGCACAGGACATAGTGGTGAGCACAATGGACCTGGACCTTGCCCCCAGGAGTTTAGCATCTCCTCAGGATGCTGAAGAGCAAATGACCACAAGACAGCATTTGGGGCTAAGACTGGGGAATTCAGTCCTAGAGAAGGCTTTTTGCCTAGCTAGGCGTCCAGGGAGGGCTTCCCGGAAGAGGTGGCACCCAAGCAAATATTCGAAAGGTCTGGAGTCAGGTGAAGGGGATATGGGAGGACGGCAGTGTGTTTGGAGCTGAGGAAGTGGCGTTCATGGAGGTGGGGTGGCTAAGAGACAGCGGGTGCACTGGAAGCACCAGCGTGTCCCGAGTGGATTTGCACGAAGGTGGGGAGGGAAAGAGGTGGGGGCGTGGGAGGTCGTGGGTGAGGGTCCAGTAGAGAGAATTCTTTAGAATCAGACCAGCCTGAGTTCGAGTGCTCAGGTGAGTCATTTCTCTTCTCTGAACCTTAGTTTCCCCTTCTTGGGATGAGGCTAATGATACCTGACAGATGTGTAGTGAGAGTTACAGAAAACGGACAACACCACACATGTTGCTTGTCAGAGAGGGGGCTCACATGTAGTTCTCCCTTTTATTCTTGGCACGAGAAGCCATGTGGGCAAATGCCCAGAGGCAGGACTTGTTCACAGGAGACAAACTGACCCCCAACTTTGAGCACACCCAGGGCGGGTGTGTGGAGCAGGGACCTATGGCCACTAATGGTCAGGGAAGATTTGACATTGGACTTGGCTAAAGGCATCAGATATCCTCACCCTCTTGCCTTCTCCATCCCAGAATTCATTGCATCCAAGCCCCTGAATGTCACCGGAATAGACTAGAAAAGGCCACTTCTCTTGACAAGTACATTTATCCCTTAGGGCACTGATTTTCAAAAGTTATTTTGACTGCAGAACCTTCTTTCAGTTGAAAGCACCCTCAGAACCCTGGACTGCTCTGGCAGAGGCCAGGGTGGGGGTGTCCCCAGGGTCCTGGCTACTAAGTCTCCCCTACCTTACCCCACAGGCAGGCCTGAGGCACCGCCCCACAGGCTACCAGCCCGTTTAAAGCGTCTGCTCCACAGTGGGTTTAAAGGGCCTGAAGCTGGAACTTGAGGAGATAGGAGGCAAAAAGCGAGAGAGCTGGCGGGCTCCCCTGTGACCTCCATTTCCACAGCCCAGTCCTCAGTCACGTAGTCTTAAAACTTCGTTTATTGGGGCCTCCTGAAATAAGCACACTCCGGGGGAGTAGACCCCAAACAGTCACTAAACTGGGCTCCAGTTTATTCATCAACAAAGAAGTAGTGGAATAGCTTATTGACAGATGCCAGACCTCAGACAAGAGTCTTAACTCCGCCCCCTCAGGCCTGCGGGAGGTCGATGCAAAGGCATGGGGTAGCATAGCGCAGTGGCCTGGAGCTTTTCTGATCAGTAGCTATAGTTGCGGTTCTGAGTCCCATTTGCATCTTGGCTCTGCTGCTCACTAGCTGTGTGACTTTGGGCAAGTTACTTAACCTCCCTGTAACGTCATTTCTTCAACTGTAGAACTGGAGAAACAACAGCCGCTAGCTAGTGTGTGAATGTTATTTCTGTCAGCACAGCAAGTACATAAATACATCCATGCGCTCACCTGTTCTCAGGCCAGCATTTGTTGAGTGTCTGCTGTAAACCAGGCCCTGTGTTACACCTGGGGGTACAGTGGCCAGGCCTGGCCTTGCTCTTGCTGAGTGGGTCAAGGAGTTTGGTTCCCTGCAGGAGGTCCGTGGGACCCTCCCAAGGGTTTTGAATTGGCTCAAGTGAGGAAAGAGAATCAGCAGGGTGGAGGGATGGGCAGCAGGGGCTGCAGGATCACCTGCGGGGATGTAAGAGGATGGCGGAGATGGAGACCTAGGGGAGCCTGGAGAACTCCAGGGTGGGGGATGCAGGAAAGGGGACGCAGGCGTTCCTCCCGTTTCTGGCTTGGGCAGCTGGGCAATGGCGATGACATTTAGGGAGAGAACACTGGAGGAGGAGCAGGCAGGGAGCGCAAAAGATGGGCGGGGTTTGGCCTTGCAGAGTGAGGCTCAGCTGCCTGCCGTGGGTTGGCCGAGTGCGCTGAGTTTCGCACAAACACACCCTACCAGCCTCACAGCAGCAGCAACTGCATTCGTTGACCTCATGCCACGTGCCAGGAACTTTTCAAGTGTGACTTGCTTTTCCTAACAATCCTTCTTGGCCCAGAGGGCTACTGCCCTCCTACCAATGTGAGATCTGGGGCTCGGCAGTGAAAATTTTGGTCCTCCTTCCCTGCCACAGGGCTCCAGCCAAGTATGTCTGACCCAGGGCCCGTGCCCTTTCCAGACACCCAGCAGGCACTTGGGAAGCCTGCAGTGAGCAGGATAATGCTTACTCATGCCATGGTGGGCCCTCGTCCAAGCTTTCTGAACTCACGTTAACTCCTTGACTCCTCACAGCCGCCCCCCAAGGAGGGCCTGGTATTAGCCCAGTTTTCTCTAATGGACAGAGTGAGGCACCAAGGTACCCTGTCCTGGCCACACAGCTAGTGACAGGCAGAGCCAGAGCTGGCATCCCACCAGGCTGGCGCGGAGTCGATGAGTAACTTCCAGATGGAGGACAGCCCAGGGCATCGTCCCCTGAGTCACCCCGGGGCCGGGGCCCGCCAGCCAGTCTAGAATTACGATCCATTTATTCCACCCAGTGGCCACTGCTGGAATCGGCCTCTCTGCCATCAATACCATGGTGTGAATTTAGGCCCTGGTCCCTCTCACCAGCCTCCTCACTGGCCTCTTATTTCTGTCCATTGCAGTTTGTCCTCCAGTAGAATATTTCTACAATACAGATCTTACCTGTCACTCACCTGCTTTAGCTGTAGCCATCTAGGGCCCTCAGAATAAAGTCCGCACCCTCCAGCCTGGTCCTGAAAGTCAGAGCAAATGTCGTAGGCCAGAGTCCCAGGAAGCAGACTCTGAGGTGGAGACCAGTAGGCAGGATGTGTGTTGGGGTACCCCTGGACACCAGCCTTGTGAGGGAGCGAAGGAGCAGGCTTGGGCCACGGGGGCAGTTGAGCTGCCATGCAGTCACGACTGGCCTCAGCCATCCCATAGGCAGCTCTGGAGCTGGGATGGCCACCAGAGACACCCACCCTCTGAGGTGGGGGGGGTGGGCCTTTATATCCCCACCTCCACATCGGTGCAGGGGCTGTCCTCAGGGAGGGCCAGGGTCTTGGTTGAGGGGGACTCTTCCACCTATACAGCTGAGAGTAATCAGCCACCAGCCCTCTGCAGCTGGGCAATGGATGCCTGATCCCAGAGGAGGGTCTGGGTGGCCACGACAGTCGTAGCTGGTTAGGAGCCAGGCAGAGCCAGCTTTAGGCTGCCTGCATTCCCACGTGATCCCCGACCAGCCACTTCATCTCTCTGAACTCGGTTTCCCCTCTAAAACAGGGGCGATATTAACTCCTTCCCAGAGTTCCATGGGGACTGAGCAAGGGACAGTGCAAGGTCCCGGAGCAGAGCCTGGATCACTGAGACCTTAAGAGTAAGGAGTTTGGATGTCATTTATATTGTGGTGAGAAGCCACTGGAAGGTTTTAAACAAGGAATGTGCCATGACCTAATTAGTTTTTTCTTTTTCTTTTTCTTTTTATTGAAGTAGAATTCATATAATGTAAAATTAACCATTTTAAAGTGTAAGTTCAGTAGCGTTTGGTATATTCATGATGTTGCACAATCATCACCTCTCTCTAGTTCCAAAACATTTTCATGACGCCCAAAAGAAAACACCATCCCATTAAGCAGTTATTTCCCATCCCTTCTTTCCTGAGCCCCTGGCAACCACCAGTCTGCTCTCTGTCTCCATGGAGTTACCTATTCTAGATATTTCATATAAACGGAATCATCCAATTTGTGGCCTTTCGTGCCTGGCTTCTTTCACTCAGCATAATATGTTCTAGATTCATCCACATTGTAGTGTGGATCAGTACCGCCTTCCTTTTTAGGGCTGAATCATCTTCCATAGTATGGATGTGCGACCTTGGTTTAATTTTTAAATCATTTAAAATTTATTACTCCGGCTTCTCTCTTGAAAAATAACTGTAGTGGGGCAAGAGTAGAAATAGGCCAGTCCATTTAGAAGGCCATTGGAGGATTTGGAAGAGAGGAGAAGCTGGCTTGCGTTGGAGTAGTAGATGCGTCAGGCACACCAGCAGACGGGATATGCACAAGAGGGAGAGAGGTCTCAGGAGTGAGCGCAGCGTTTGGCCTAGAGCTGGGAGAATGGTGAGGCCCGTTTCCACTCTGGGGAGGAAGTGGGCGGAGCAGGTTGGTGGGGTTGGGGAAATTAGAGTTATTTTTGGGTATGGATTGTTTAAGATGCCTATTTGAAATTCAGGTGGAGAAATACGGAATTCATTGTGCAGTTGAGCATGAATTATTTAACTCATCCTCTATTGATGGATATTTGGGTGGTTTCCAGGTTCTGCTAGTATAGACAGTGCCACCATCAGCTGGGCCTGTGGATTTGTGGTTGTGCTCCTGAGGGACGAGTTCCAAGCAGGGTCAAAGGGCGTGAATGTTTTTTAAGTTTATACTGCCAAGTGGCTGTTCAAAAAGGTTCCACCAATTTGTATTCCCACCAGAAGTGCACAAGAATGTCAAATTTTCCACACTCTCGCCAACAATGGGCATTATCAATCTTTTTAAAAAGTCTTTGCCTGTCCGAAAGGCTAAAAATAATATCTCATTGTTTTCACCCAAACAGAATGTTGCATGGCTGCATGTTAATCCTCACGTGGATGTACTGTAATTTAGTGAAACACTTTTTATATACTTAGTTATTTCCAGGTATTTTTGTTTGTTTGTTTGTTTGTTTGTGCTATTGTAAACAACCATAAGCAAACATCTTTATGTACAGAAGCTCTGCCTGCATTGCAGCTGATTGATTGATTCTCTGAATTGAATAACTGCATGAAAGAGGAAAACCCTTTGTATGGCTTTGGTCGCATATTGTTGAACTGCTTCCTAGAAAGACTACACAGTTTCTAGACAGCCTCCTTCTCAGCACTGAGGGTTTTAATTGGCTTTTAGATATTTAGACAACCCCCCTGTCATTTTTATAGATGGCAAATCATTCTGATTTTTCCCGCTCTGACTGGTGGACCACAGTAGGGCCTATGTGATTGGGCAATAGATGGGTCCGAGCCCAAGTTCAACTCAGAATGGGCCCTAGGTCTGTGGACTCATCCTGTGTTTTCCCAAGTCCCGGTGGTATAATTGGAGTGGATACACGTGGCAGCTGGCAGAGCTGACCCATGGAGTCAGGGCTGGAGCCAAAGTGGAAGCCCCTAGAACGCCCCATCTTTCCCGGGATAGTAACCCGAAAGCAATTCTGTACCCTTCGGGGGAATTGCAGAGATTAGTGCTACCATTAATGGCTTGAAAGAAGCAGGGATAGTGATCTCGTCCCCATTCGACTGGGCTGTTTGGTCCATGCAGAAAGCAGATGGGCCTTGGAGAATGACTGTGGATTATTGTAAATGTAATCAGATGGTGACTCCAATGGCAGTTGCTGGCCCAAATGAAGTATCTTTACTGGAGCAAGTCAACACAGCCCTTGGCAGCTGGTGTGAGCTCCCAACCTGGCAAATGCTTTTTCCCCAGGAATGCGAGGACCACCAGAAGCCAGAAGTGGCAGGCCTTCAGTCTTGCCTCGGGCGACATCAGCTCTCTCGCTTCCTGCCATCACATAGGCCACAGAGAACTTTATCTGAACAGTCCATATAATGTCACGCTGGCCCGACACTGAGTAGTAAGTAGCATTTAGGAAGGAGGTGGCAATGAACCAGCTGCTGATATCCATCTATCAGGCTCCAGTCTGGAGTTGAAAACAGCACCAGCTACTCAGAGATAATTTGATGTGACAATTGTTAACTAGATGGAAAGTTGTTAACCAGATGACTGAAAGGGAACAAAGAAAATGAAGGGATGGTGGAGGTAGTGGCTGCGGGAAGCAGCTACCACTCCCAGAGCCGAAAGGACAGGGGCAGAAGTAGGAAAGATTAAAACTTTCCAGGAACTCAGACGAAGGGCCCAATGGAGCTGAAACGCAGACCTGGGGAGGGCGGCGTGCTGCTTGGCTGGCACCGGCAACACTTGGTGGGTTTTTCAGGTTGGGCAGCAACTTCTACCTGCGTCTGAGTTGAGTGTGCTGCTTCACCCCACTTACCAAACAGCCCAGCTGGCTTTCCACCCAGAGCTCACACAGGCTCTGCAGCAGGTCCTGGCTGCGGGCTAGCTGACCTTCCACCTGGGCTGCTGACCCAGCAGATCCAGGGACATGCAGAGAGTTGGTGGCAAGTAAGGATGCAGCCACCAAGAGGTGACTCAGCGCAGACCTCTAGAGTTTGGGAACAAATCCTGCTCTCTTCTGCAGATAACTATCCTCCTTTTGAGAAACCACTCGTGACTGGGCCCTCCTATTACAACAGCTGCCCACGGACAGTGAGTGACCATGTGGCCTGAGTGCTCATGCGACCTGGGTGCTGTCATTTCTGCTTCGGTCAGGGTCCTGCCAGGAGACAAGCCACACTAGATATTTGAACGAAGGGAATTACTTACTAGGAATAAAGTCGTTGACTAGGTAACCGGGTAAAAGTCGAAATCTAAAGCAGGGATTGGCAAATTTTTTCTGTAAAGAGCCAGATCGTAAAGATTTTTGGCTTTCAGGCCATACTTTCACAACTACTTAATTCTTCAGTTATAGGGGAAGCAGTCGTAGACAATAGTTAACAACTGGGCATGACTGTGCTCCAATAAAAGTTTATTTATAAAATCAAGCAGGTGGATGGACCTGTCCTGAGGGCGTAGTTTGCACACTCTCTTCTCAGGTGTCCTGGAGGAAGCATGGCACGGAGTGGCTCCGTCCCCAGTTCTGAAGGAACAAAGGGAAGAAACTCCCGGGAACAGAGAGGGGCGCTCGCCACCTGGCGCTGGTGTCCCTGGTGTCCCTGGTGTCCCTGGTGTCCCTGGTGTCCCTGGTGTCCCTGGTGTCCCGAGCTCTGAGGCCTGTTCTGCAAGTGCTGCCCCAGGGAAGACCTCCACCGTGGGTGTGCGAGCCTGAGAGTAGACAGAAAGCAGTGGATCGCTTCTCCCTCGGCTCCTTGCAGCCTCCCTCTAGCGCCCCCTCTTGGCAGAGGCTGACAGGGAGCTGATGGCAAAACAGAGGCGTGGTTTGCACAGAGCTGCTGGGGAGGGTGGGTAAGGACCAGGGGACGATCCCAAGTGCTTTGGTTGGCTTTTAGGCATTTAGACAGCCCCTGTCATTCTACAGGTGATTTATCATTTGAATTCTTCTGACCTTATTCTAGGGATTAAACGACTACTGGGGTCTCTTTGGGGAGGGAAGTCTTTTCTAAGAAATAGGTGTCTGCTGGGAAATGAAGGGGTAGGAAGAGGAGGTGGGAAAGGGGTTCTAAAGGTGGGAGGAGCCTGCAGCGTTTAAGGATCTGTTGGTCCCCGCTTCAAAGTGAAACCCACAGCTGACCACCTCCCTCTGCCCCCACTTAGCCCCGCCCCCAGCATCTCCATGGATGTCTTCATTCTCCCCCTGACCCCCTCCCACTTCCACTCTTGCTCCCGTGGTCTATTCTCGTGGCAGCCACATCACCCCCTGCCCACACCCTCTGACGTGATGTCCTGTTGCCTGGCTCTGGTCCCCACTCTGCTGCGCTTCCCATGCTTCCCATTCTGCCCCACCCTCCCTGGACGTCACAAGTCACTTCCCACTCCGGGGACTGTACCCGCTGTCTCTCAGTCTAGGTCTTCTCATGCCTGGCTCTTGCACTTCCTTCCTGTTTGTTCCCAAGGCCTCCTGGCAGTAGGGGAGGGTGGCAATTGAGATCATGCCCCCCCTGCTTCCTTTATCTCCGTGGTGCTTTTCGCTGCCTGACAGCACCTGTTTACATTCTCTCTGTGTTCCCAAAGCCGGACCGTGCATGGCCAGTGGTGAGTGTTCTGCAAATAATTGTCGGGCAGGTGAATGAATGAATGAATGGACGGAAAAGACAGTGGCTGCAGCATGGAGCTGTGGGCGAGGTGGCAGGTATCTTAGTCTTTTTGGGCCACTGTAACGAAACACCGTGGACTGAGTAGCTTATAAACAACAAAAATTTATTTCTCATAGTTCTGGAGGCAGGAAGTCCAACATCAAGGTGCTGGCCGATCGAGTGTCTGGTGAGGGCCCTCTTCCTGCCTCACAGACAGCCATGTCCTCACATGGTAGAAAGAGGGTGAGGGAGCTCTCTGGGCTTCTTTTATAAAGACACTCAGCCCATTCATGAGGGCTCCACCCTTATGACCTCTCACCTCCCAAAGGCCCCACCTCCTAACACCATCACATTGGGGATTAAGATTTCAACATATGAATTCTGGGGGAACACAAACATCCCCTCTAAGGCAGTGGAGAATGAGGCTGGTGAGGTGGGGGCAGAAGGGCAGGGCCTCATGGGGCCAGCTGAGGAGTAGTCTGGCTGAGAGTATAAGAATGAGAGTTATTGCAGGGTGTAAGCAAGGCGTGGTGTGACTGGGTTATAGTTTCTGGGGTCCCTCAGGCTGCTCGCTGAGTGGCTGGGGAAGCAGAGACAAGCTTTCCAGTTTTGAGAGATGCAATCTGGGTAGGGGTGATCTGGGCAGGGGCAGCAGAGGTGGAGGGAAGCGACTAGATCCCAGAGGTGTCTAGGGGGAAGAATCAGGAAGGCTTGAGGATGGATGCAGTAAGGGCTGAGGGAGATGTTGAGGACGCCCCAGGGCTTCTGCCTGAGATGTCGCTGAGGAGAGGGTGGAGGCTGCGTTTGCTACGTGTTCATGAGATAGATGTTTAAGGACCTGCTCCCTCCTCTGGTCACTCAGCCCTCATTTCCTGAGCAGAGAGTAGGGAGGAGTCAAACCAGACCGTGATCTCAGATGCCCTGGGCACAGGGGGATGGCAGACAGATGATTCCAGGGATTGGCTCTGAATCCTGAGGTCAACTAGAGCAAGGTCCTTACCTTCATCGCGCTTTGGTTTCTTCATGTGTAAAATGGTGTCGACGCTGGCCTGTCCCCATAGGGGACTAAACGAACTACTCCAGGGGGCGGGAGGGTAGCCATGGAACTCTGGCCACAAGAGGAGTGCGAGCATCTGGACTTGTGTAAGGGTCAGGGAAGAAGAGGCGTCATTCCTGGGCGTTTCGCAGAGAAGACCCAGAAGCGTCCAGCTGGCCCTGCCTTAGAAAGTTTAGTAGCAAAGGCAGAGAAGCTAACAGATGTTTTGCAAAATGAGCCAAGTGCAGAGATGAAGGGGAATCCACCATGTGGGGCAGGGCATGGACGGCGTGGCAGAGGAAGGAGGGCTCGAGGGGGCCCCAGAAGGCCGGTGGGGTCTGGTTCTGCAGGGCAGAGTGGGCCACCTCCGGCAAAGGGAGTGGCATGCTGACAGGTGCAGAGCCCAGAAAGCAGCTGGCACGAGAGGGGCAGCAAGGGGCCTAGGAATGCAGTGGGGAGCCAGAGCAGCCTCGGGTGCTGTTCAGAGAGGCCGGACCTGGTCAGAACCCAGCAGTATTTGTTGGGAACCTACTCTGTTGGCTTTGGGGTGCACCTCTAGCCAGATAGGCAAGGAGCTTGTAAGTTAGTCAGGAAGACAGTGCATTAATCAGCAGACAGGCAAGGGCATCTCCGGTAGTGCTGAGAAGGATGCAAACAGGGTAATGAGAAGGAGGACCCTGCGGGGGGCAAGTGGGGTCTAGAGGCCGTCAGGGGCGGACCGAAGGGGTGAGGTGTGAGCTAAGCCTCAAATGGTGAGGAAGAACTGGGGAAAGAGCACATGTGAAAGCCCCGAAGTGGGACACGAGCCTGCTGTGTCGAAGAGTACAAAGCGACCCTTGTGGCTGGAGCTGAGGAGGTGAAGGGAAGGGCTATGAGATGAGGCCAGTGGGCAGGTGGGTCTCAGATCACGTAAAGCCTCTTGGTCGTGAAAGGTTTTAGTCTTAGTAGCAGTGGGAAGCCACCAGTGGGTTTTAAATGGGGGCCTCTCCCTTTGGATCAGGGGTTATGAGTGGCGACGGGGAGAGGAGGGAGGCTAATGCTGTTGTCAGGGGAGAGATCCCGGTGGTCTGGGCCTCAAGGTGGAGGCGGAGAGAAGTGGACAGGTCGGAGGAATGATTCGGAAGCAGAGCTGCTGCCCTTGACCGTTGGAGGAGACGGAGAATGCAGGAAAGAGAAGAACCAGGCCTGGCCAGGTGTTTGACCCGAGGCCAGGCGTCAGGAGTGAGTGACAGGGCTAGTGAGTGAGCCGGGAATGGAACAGAAAGGAGGTAGGAGCCCTGCAGACCTTAGGGAGGAAGTGGTCTCCTAAGTGCCTGGCCTGATGACCACGGGGGGCTTCTCGACCCCATCTCTGAAAGGCCACTGCCTCTTGCTTTCTGCATTGGGGATCAGGCCCCTGTGGAGGGCCTTGTCAGAACACACCTCTGTGGGTGCCTAAAAATGAATGGGTTCCTGTATTAGCTGTGATTATTCCTGACAATTCACATATTAGTCATAAAAGGATCTGTGCACAAGAAGGGGGGAAAATACTCCTTACTCTCGATACCCAGGGATTCCCAAGGCCATGCTCTGAATCCAGCCACGTTCCGGGCCCCTGCCACACATTGCTGCCTCTGGAGTCTGCTCTGGGGCTGTGCCATCTTTCCCTCACCTTGTTTTAGTTGTTTGACCTGTGCCATCTCTCTCTCCTCTTGGTTTATCTTTTGGGTCTGTCCTCTCTCCCTGACATGGAATTGTCTTTAAGACCTGCCTCTCCTCTCCCTAACCCTGGATATCATTTTGGGCCCACGTGCTCTCTCCTTGACCTTGGTTTTGTTTTCAGCCTGTGCCGCCGCTCTGTCTTGTGGTTATCTTTTGGGCCTGTGCCCTCTCTTCCCACCTGGGTTCTGCCAGGGCCTCCATTAACTCGTGTGCTCTCAGTTTCAGCCCCTTTGTGGTGAGTGCGTATCTGTCTGGGCCAGGGATCCAGGACCTGACTCTTACTTCGGCCCCAGAGGGTGGTCTCTGCTTGAATTTGGAGTCGGTGCTGGGGCCTGGTTGAGGCCTGGGGGATGGAATCATTATGCCTGCAAGGGACATCCTGGGAGGTGGGTCCTAACCCCCACCCCCATTTTACAGATGAGCAAACTGAGGCCCAAAAATGTGGAAGCCCCTGCCCAAGATCACCCAGAAAGCTTGAAGCAGAGCTGGGGCTCCCCACTCCCTCGCTCCCCCCAGCGCTTTGCCCTGCCTGCTCCACCATGTAGGTACCCATGAGTGTGTACACTGCCTCTAGGGAATGCCCACCCCCTGCGTGTCTCTGCTCCTCCCTACACTTATGTACAGGGCACGCATCTGTCTGCCTGCATCTGTGTTGGGTAGTGTGTCCCTGGTCAGCCTGTGTCTGGACACACACACATATGGGTGTGGAGTGGTGTAGACGTGACCGTGTACAGTAATCACATGTGCAGTGTGTATGGCTGGGAGGGTTGAGGGGACGGTATGAGAATTGGCCAGGTGTTTTCCCAGCCTGTGTCCTACCCACAGTCAAAGTCTAGCTAATGTCCACTTGGACCAGAGCCAGATGGTGCTTTTGGATCAGGGATTCCGGGAGTGCCAGCCAGACCCTGCCCAAACCCTTTTCTCTGTCTTGCCCCACCCACTCCCACCCTTCACCACTTCAGATCTGGACCCAGGCACTCCTTCCCTGCTTTAGACCATGCACAGCTTCCCCTAAGGCCATGATCTCAGTTGAGCTGGGCACTGGGCCTGTGTCGAGGGGG
>NW_011889271.1:171393-186083 GCF_000151845.1 Pteropus vampyrus | reverse complement strand
GCCCCCACATTCTGGAGAACCAGTACACACTGGGCAACAGCCTCTGGTTCCCCGTCGGGGGATTCATGCAGCAGGGCTCAGAGATCATGCCCCGGGCGCTGTCCACGCGCTGCGTCAGCGGAGTCTGGTGAGAGGCTTTCTGTCCACCCACCCGAGGCTGGGCGGGTCCCCGGTCCCCGGTCCCCACCAGCTGTGTGGCAGGGAGTGGGATAGGGAGAGCTGACCCCCAACCCTGCCACTCACTGACTGTGTGGCCTTGGATAGGCCACATCCCTTCTGCATGCCTTAGTCTCCTCATCCAAAATATGGGGATAAAAATTGCCCATGTCTCAGGTTGTAAGGGTTCAGTGAGGTTTTTGTGGAAAAGTGCTTCTGCCGCCGTGAGGGATCGTAATCAGACAGAACAGCACCAGAGCTATTGCTCTGGGACACTGTCACAGAGGCTTAGTCCTTGAGCTCAGATAGCTTTCACTGTCCTGAGGCCAAGACCTAGACAGGGACACCTGCTCCCTCAAAGTCCCATGGGGACCCAGTAGCTTGGACAGAATTTGTTTTGCCCCTGTGGCAAGCTCCAAGAAGCTCCACCATGTAGGTACCCATGAGTGCGTACACTGCCTCTAGGGAATGCCCACCCCCTGCGTGTCTCTGCTTCTCCCTGCACTTATGTACAGGGCACGCATGAGATCATGCCCCGGGCGCTGTCCACGCGCTGCGTCAGCGGAGTCTGGTGAGAGGCTTTCTGTCCACCCACTCTAGGTCAGAGAGTAGATACTGACAATTCACGGTATCTGTTTGGCTTACAGTTAAAAAATTTTTTAATTAGTTGGCAACGTTTAAACATTGAGCAAATTCACTCACAAATCCAGATTTCTCTTCTAGAAAATTCGGGCGATCTGGTGGCGCTAGGCCGACATTCCCACCTGGTCTTGATGTCTGTTCCATTGGCCTCGGTCTCCTTTTTCCCCTTCAGTCACTCTCTGGCGTGGCCTCCATGAGCGCTCAGATTTGCTGTGCTGTCTTTCAAATGGCAGCTGGGCTCAGTTCTTCTTCATGTAGCAGTCTCAGCCCCTTACACTCAGAACCACGGAGAACTGAAGAGAATGCGTAAGACGGAATATTCTCCTGGTTTCATGGATGAGGAGACAGACTGACACCCAGAGAGAGGGAGTCATTTACTAAAGAGTATGCTTTCAGCTAGAGGCAGGACTGGGTCACGCTGGGCTCCCCTGCTCCAGCGCTGCTCACGCCAGCTGGCCCTTGGGGCTGCCGGAGCCCGGCCCTGCTCCCAGCACCTCTCCAGGGTAATCCCAGGCATCGGATCTTCTGGAGGAGCACTTCTTCCTCACTGCCTCCTGTCAGACAGAATTCCAGCATCAGATGCGTGCAGCTCGGGCCCCGCCATGTGCCAGGCACTCAGTGAAGAATCAGCCCTCAAAGCAGAAGAGCCAAGCATAAATAAGTAAACAGATACATAAGCTTAGGGACATCATATTTTATGCCAAGAACACGTCCCAGAGATACTGTCTAATTTGGAACTTGTTCAATTTAAGACTAACCATAATGACCGACAGGTTTTTCTCTCTCTCAAATAAGAAGAATTATCATATGGTGTCATTTGCAATTCACTTGGTCCACTGGCTTCGAAACTTTTGAGTCTTGATGTCTTTTTTAGCCTTTTGGGATTTGTATCATTTCAAGTATTATATTTTGTATTCATTTCCTATTGCTGCTGCAACAGATTACACAAGCTTAAGTGTCTTAAAATAATATAAGTTATTCTCTTAGTTTTGGAGGTCAGCAGTCCAAAATATATTTCATCAGGCTAAAGTCGAAGTGTTGGCAGGGCTGGTTCTTCTGGAGGCTCTAGGGGAGAACCCGTTTTCTTGCCTTTTCTAGCTTTTAAGAGCTGACTGCGTTCCTTAGCTCGTGACCCCTTCCTCCATCTTCCAAGCTCGCAGCACGTCTTCGAAGCTCTGATTCTGACCTTCTTCTTCCATTTGGAAAGACCGTTGTGATTTCACGGCCGATCCAGGATAATCTCACCTCGAGTTCCATGATCACATCTGCAAATTCTCCTTTCTCTGTGAAGGGACGTACAAATTCTAGGGATTAGGACGTGGACATCTTGGCGAGGGCTTTCTTCTGTCACCGCACACCCCAGGTGAAGGCCATTAACGTTCTCAGTGTAACAGTGTCTCAGATGCATGTGGTATTGATGAACAACAGGGTGCAGTAAAAGAAAACAGAAGATGGGCGGGCCCCTCTGAGGAGGTAGCCGTAGGCCGAGTCCATGCCAAGGGGAGTAAGGAACATTCTAGACATGCCAGAGAGGACAAATGTCTGAGGAGGTGGCTGAGAGGGCCTGAGGATACCTGCCATGACAGATATGACTGAGTCCCCAGGTCAGGCGGGGGATCAGTGACCTCCTCTCTGCAGGCTCTCTCTTCTCTCAGTCACAGGTGTCTTCTCCAGCTGAGCATTTTCTATCCCTTCCATCTCTGTCACCAGGAGGCCACCCATCACGCCCCCTCCCTCAGTGGTGCCTTCGCCCCTGGCCCTCCCACACATTCGCTTGTTCAACAGCTGCCTCAGCAGGTGTTCATTTATCTCCCAGAGCAACCCTGGCCAGGACCAGTGCAAGGGCTGTGGGCGTGGGTGCCATGACCTTACCAGACTTGGCCACCGCCTAAACAGCAGCAACCAGGCCAGGACCCACCTCCTAGGCCCCTCATCTCCAGTGTCAGTCCGGCCACTGTCCCCTGCAGCCACATCCAAGGGCTTGTCATCGTTCAGGACAGCTCTGCCTTGGAAGTCAGTGTTTCTGAGTTTATGCTCTGACCGCAGCCCCGTCACCCCAGGCCCTCCCCGCGTCACTCCCATGACAGGAGGCCTTTCACCTTCCTCTTTCCAGTTCTGAGCCCCGCCGGCTTTTACGTCCGTCCCCCTGCGTAGGCTCCTGGGCCATGTCTTCAGCTACTGCTTTGTCATTGTCCTCCACTCCTCAGATCCCATTTTCCTTTCCTCACGTCCTCCTGGCAAGAAAGCCCCCAAAGCTCAGATCTAGACAGCAGCTCCACCACGCTCCCCTGGGACTTATTCATTGACATGTCCATTCCTCCCTGTTAGCCGCTCTCCTAGAGACTCTACTTCCTAAACTCCTCGCTGTGTCCTTCCAGCTTCCACCCGCCTTTCTGGATCCTGTTTCAGGTTGCCGTGGGTCCCTTTCGCCCCCGCCACGTCTTGTGGAGCCCCTCCCTCCACACCAGTGACGTTTCAGCGCTCACAGACCTAACGCCCTCTTTTTACAATTTAAGGGTGATGTATCTACCTACACACATGATTTAAAACATCAATAAAGCCTCCTAATTGCAATACAAAGGAGAAAAGGGGAAGTAATTTATGATAAAATAGTAGGCTAGCCATATGTAAATGCTTGGGTGGGACTGTTCTAGAAGACAGCCTGCAGTAGTCAGGTGTCTGCACCTACTTGTAATGGATACATTTGGAATGACAAGAAGGAAGGCCATTTCATAGAATTGTGTCAACACCTGAGACTTGACAGTCCGAAGTCGTTGGTAAATGAGTACATTTATATAAATAGAAATCACTGTGAGTACGACGATTTAATAATGCAGCTGGTCCAAGCGTCTTGACTTGATGACTCAAATACCATGAGCAGGGTTTTGCTGTCAGAGACGTGATTTCCTAAAATGGTAAACAGTTCTGGGCAAAATTTCAAACAAAACAACATCCGTTTCTTCCACAATCTAAATAATAGGTGCATTTCTGGAAATTTCAGTTTCTATTATAACCATGCAAAAAACACTTTGGTTTTTATGTACCCAGGAGTTAGGCTGAAATCGTCATGTACCGGGCTTTCCCCATTGTTTCCCCGTTGAGACCGGGCTGCATCGTCGGGACCTGCCCTGCCCACTGACACAGGGGCCCCCTCAATCACTCTGGCTGCCAGCATGCCCCGCACCTTGCCAAGCACCTTCTCTAAATGCCTCCCCGGAGGCCTCCCCGCCTGGGGACCATCCACCCTGTGTGCTCCAGAGCCATCTCATCCACCCCAGCTTCCCTTGCTATTCATAGCTGACACTTTCCGAGTCCTCACCTCATACCTCTCCATGGGTGCCGGATGGCGTCCCTAAACTCAACTTGTCTAGAACGGAGCTCACATCTTTACTCCCAGATCGAACGCCCCTGCTCTGGCTTGGTGACTGACCCCTTCTCCCCACCCCATCACCACTGCCAGACAGCCACACTGTATTTTCAGTCTGGGTGGTGCTTGGTGTCTACCGGCCACTGAATAATTTTGTCTTGAGCCACTGACAACAATGACCCCCAGGGAGGGTTTGGAGAGACTTAGTTGCCAGAGGGGCGTTGTCAGACTCTGGGTCTGTGTGTCGGGGTTTGGTTTTCTTTGGCAGTGGGCCGCACTGACTGTGCATCTCTATCCTCCACTCTGCCCCCCGCCCCAGTGCCTAGCACAGCGTCGTGCATGTGTGCTCAGCAAAGGACAGCTGCCGTTTTCATTATTATCTGCTGGAGGAGGGGGTGGTCTGAGAGGCCCTCTCAGCATCTCCCCTGGCTTCAGTCCTTATCTGCTGGGAGCCCAGCCACTCTTACTTGACAAGGCAGGAGGATAGAGAGGGCCATGGTAAGACAGTGGCTATCATAGCCAGGCCAGTGGGTGCCTCTTCTCCTGAGTCCTGAGTCACCAGGACAATGAGAGCACACACTTGCACAGATGTAACTCACTCTTACAGCAGCCCCGTGAGGAGGGGCCTACGATTTTACTTACAGGTGAGCCCAAGGTCACACAGCTAGGCAGTGATGGAGCCAGGACTTGGGGATTTTCCAGAGATCGTTCTATTATTGATTTCTAGTTTAGTTCCAAAGTGGTCAGAGAACATTCTCTGTAGGATTTTAATCCTTTGAAATTTATGGAGACTTGTTTTGTGGCTCAGCGTATGGTCTGTCCTGGTACATGTCCTATGAGCGCTTCCACAGAAGGTGCTGTGGGTGGGTGCAGTGTTCTATAAATGGCAATTAGGGCCAGTAGGTTGATAGTGTTATTCAAGTCTTCTATATCCTAACTGATTTTCTGTCCATTTGTTCTATCAATTATTGAGAGAGGAGTGTTGAAATCTCCACCAGTAATTGTGGAATGATTGTATCTGTTTTTCTCTTCAGTTCTATCAGTTTTTGCTTCACGAATTTTGAAGCCCTGTAATTAAGTACATAAATGTTTGGGATTGTTCTGTCCTCTCGATGAATCGATCCCCTTCTCATTATATAACGTCCCTCTTTATTCCTGGTAGCAGTACTTGTTCTGAAGTTACCTTTATTTGATATTAATATAGCTACACTTTCTTATGTTTAGTGTTTGCATAGTAGATCTTTTCCCCATCCTTTCACTTTCAACCTATTTATATCATATTTAAAGTGAGTTTCTTATAGACAGCCTTGGAGCAGGATTTGGCAAACTTTTTTCTGTTTGGGCCAGATAGTAAATATGTTAGGCTTTGCTGGCCATGCGGTCTCTGTCGCAGCTGCTCAACTCTGATTGTAGTGTGAAGGCAGCCATAGACAACACACAAACGACCGAGGGTGACTCTGTTCCAATAAATCTTTATTTATGGACACTGACACTGCAATTTGAATTTTAGATGTCATATGTCACAAAATATTACTCCCCTTTTGATTTCTTTTTAATCATTTAAAAATGCAAAAACTATTTTTCACTTGTGGGCTATACCAGAGCAGATGGCAAACCAGATCTGGCCTGTGGGCCATAGCTTGCCAACCCCCAATTGGAACCTTTAATGCAATGATCGATATGGTGGGGTTTAAATCTGCCAACCTGATATTTGTCTTCTACTTTTCCCATCTGTTCTTTGTTCTCCTTTCTCTCTTTTCCTCCCTTCTTTTGTATTTATTGAGAGTTTTTTGTTCTGCTTTATGCCCGCTCTTGACTTGTTGAACGTACTTCTTTGTTTTATTTTTCTCATTAGTTGCTCTGGGTTTACAATATGCATCTTTAATTATTATAAAATACTTTCAAGTAATATTATGCCACTTTACCGAAGGTGTAAGACCCTTACAGCAGTATATGTCCATCTCTCCCTCCCATCCTTTGAACTACCGTTGTTCAAAGGTATATATTATTTCTACTTATCTTATGAACCCCGCAATACCTTAGGTTTGTGCGTGTGTGTTTGCTTCAACAGCAAATGTCTTTTAAAGAAATATTTAAAATGAGGAACGTGTCTTTTATATTTACTCATACATCTACTATTTCTGGTGCTCTTCATTCCTTCATGTGCATCTAAATTTCCATCTAGTATTTTCCTTTTACCTAAAGAACTATCTTTAGCATTCTTGAAGTTCAGGTCTGCTAGCAATTAGCTCTCCCAGCTTTTGTCTGTATAAAAAATTTGTTAGCATGTTTTCTTCTTTGAAGGATCTTTGTTGCTGGATATAGAATTCTAGGTTGACAGATTTTTTTTCTTTCAGGATGTTGTTGCAATGTCTTCTGGCTTGTATACTTCCTGACAAGAAGTCTATTGTCACTCTTATCTTTGATTCTCTGTGTGTAATATTCTCCTGCCCTTTCTGGCTGCTTTTAGGATTTTATCCCTGGTTTTTAGCAATTGATTATAATATGCCTTGATGTGTTCTGTGTGTGTGTATGTTTATCCTACTAGGGTTTATTGAGCTTCTTGAATCTGCAAGTTTATAGTTTTCATCAAATTTGAAAAAAAATGTTGGCCGTTACTTCTTCAAATATATTTTTTCTGTTACTCTCTTTCTCTCCTCTCTTTCTGGGGCCCAAGCCACATATGTAACACCAGCCGATATTATTCCTCAGGCCACTCAGGCTCTGTGCTCATTGTCAGTCATTTTTTATATCTCTCTGCTTCATTTTGGATAGATTCTTTTGCTTTCTTCCAATTCCCTGTGCTTTTTTGCTGTAGCATCTAATCTGTATAATCCCTTCCAGTAAAAATTTCCTCTCAGATGTTGTATATTTCATCTCTTCCATTCACTTCTGTATTCTATCTTCCATTTATCTTTGCATAATGTTCATTTTTTTATATCCTTGAACATTCTGAATATATTTATAATAGTTGTTGATTGTCCTTCTCTGCTAATTTTGTCATCTCTGTCAATTCTGGGTTTTGATTGAGTCATTTCACTCTTGATTATGGGTCAGTTTCCTGTGGTTTTGTATATCTGGTAAATTTTCATTGGATGGCAGACATTTTACATTGAATTTTACATTGTTTACATTGTTGAATGTATTACTTCAAAGAGTCTTCGACTTTTTCTGGAAGGCAGTTAAGTTACTTTTACATTATTTTCGTCCTTTCCAGGCCTATTTTTAAGTTTGTTTGGGGCAGGTCTAGCGTGGCCTTTCTCCTAGGTCTAACCTAGCTCTGTTTCTAATGAATTGTCCTTTTGGGTTCCTACCGAATGTCTCATGTATCCAGTGAGATCTCTCTGCTCTGGCCAGGGGGAGCTCAGAAGATTCCCAGCCCTGGGGATTGTTCTTTCTTTGAAAGTCGTTCTTGCCTGGTCATTGGAGTTTCACCGTGTGCGTACACAGATTGATATTCAGCCAAAGACTCAGGGGACCCCGTGAAGATTTCTGGAACTCTCTCCATGTGGCTCTCTCCCTCGGGTCCTCTTCCCACAAATACCAGCCATCTGGCCTTCCTCATCTCTCATCACCATCCAGTCAGCGAGGTTGCCTGACTGGGTTTTCCTTCTTTCCTGGCACTACAGCCTACAAATTAAATCCAGCCGGCAGCCTGGGCAATGACAAGGCTCACTTCATTTGTGTTTTTTGTCTTCGGGATCTCACGTTGTCCTATGTATTTAAATAGTTTTTTGTACTCTGACTAGTTTTCTAGCTTTTCGTGGTAGGAAGGTATTTCCAGACTATCTTATACTCTTGTATCTGGAAGTGGAAGACTCTGGAAGCAATATTTAAATCCAGAGTCTGGCTTCAGAATCCATGCCCCCAGCCTCTCCACTACTCAGCAGTCACTGAAACTTCTAGATGCCAGGTCACCAAGGCGGGGTACCACCAGTGGGGCACATGGCCACAGGGACAGGGTGGCTCCAGCCTGTAGCTCACTCCTCCCACCCCTCAGGTGGGCCTTCACCTTGATCATCATCTCCTCCTACACGGCCAACCTGGCCGCCTTCCTCACCGTGCAGCGTATGGAGGTGCCCGTAGAGTCGGCTGATGACCTGGCAGACCAGACCAACATTGAGTACGGCACCATCCACGCCGGCTCCACCATGACCTTCTTCCAGGTGGGGCCCCCAGAGCCGCCCAGGCTTGGTGTTGGGATCCCCACCATGCATAGCAGCTCAGTGTGGGGCTAGGCAGGGCCTCCTGGGTCCTGATTGTCATGACAGTCAAGGAGGCGAGGGAGCAGAAGACATACACTCTTGCAAGGAGTGCTGCTATCTGGCTGGGGAAACTGGACTTCTGCCTGGGGAATCGGGGAAAGGAGGCAGGTGTGAGATCTAATGTTGCAACCGTGCCAGACAGGCCACATGGGGTCTGCTAGAGGGTCAAGCCTGGAGAAATGAGCCAGCAGAGAGGAGGGGAAGGCCCATTGAGGTGAAGAGAACTTGTCCCTCTCTATTTTGGAGTGGTGAGAAGGAATCAGAAGGAAAGAAAGCCTGGAGAGGAGGTTTGGGTGAGAAACTACAGAGGTTCCAGATGTCAGACTAGGGCTGAGATTGGACCATTAGTGGAGGAGGTTAGAACAGTTGAGGGGTGACCCATTTAGAGCTAGATGTTCCCTCTGGGGCAGTTGGGAGTAGACGAGTGGTTTGGAGGGCTCCGGAGCTGGGCAGGGGCCGCTGGCTGAAGAGGGAGCAAGCAGGCGAGGGGAAGGGGGTGAGTGCCCAGATATCAGTTGGGTGGCAGGACCATTTCCCAGCTGAAGACTTGAGGAGCAGGGTCAATCACCTGAGAAGAGCTGAGTCTGGGCTTCAGATCCAAGAGGGACAAGCAGGTGAAGAAGGGTGTATGTTGGGTGGGAGCAGGAGGGTGGTCATTCCCAGAAGGACCTAGGAGGGCCTGTAGGAAGTAAACCACCCTATTCGGCATGGATGCAGGGCTCCCTGAACCAGGCTGGGCCATGGGTAGATTGGGGCATTGAGCATCTTCTCCTGGGTTCCCTGAATAAGGCCTGGGAGCGCTGGGAAGACAAGGCTGGTGTCAGGCTGAGCCAGGCCCAGGGATAGAAGGGAGAAAAAAGGTTGAAAAATAAGACCATGATCCCTCCCTCCCAAGTCTTTGGTCTTTAGGGTCCTGGGCTGGGGGCTGGGGTACGTCTTGGATGTGGCCTTGAGCAGTCTCTCTGTCTTGTCTCTGTCTGTGGCTGTTGATGTCTTCTTCTGGCCTCCTTCCTCTCGCTGAGGGAGACTTCCTGGAGGTCAGAGGAAAGGCAGGAGGTGGAAAGCCCCTCACCTCTTTCCTATGTGTCCAGAATTCACGGTACCAGACGTACCAGCGGATGTGGAACTACATGCAGTCGAAGCAGCCCAGCGTGTTCGTCAAGAGCACGGAGGAGGGCATCGCCCGCGTCCTCAACTCCCGCTACGCCTTCCTGCTCGAGTCCACCATGAACGAGTATCACCGGCGTCTCAACTGCAACCTCACCCAGATTGGGGGCCTCCTCGACACCAAGGGCTACGGCATCGGCATGCCGCTGGGTATGGCAGTGGTGGGATCCTGGGGCCAGGGACCAGCTGGATGGGTTGTGGGTGGCCTCCTGGCTGTGTGGCCTTGGGCAGGTGACATCACTTTCCTGAGCCTCTGCACCATCAACCTGCGAAAACGGGCTTAGGAGTGATCAGTTCCAGCCCAGTAGGTCTGTGGAGGGAGCCAAGTGAGCCTGTGCCAGTCAGTACCCGTGGCCCTGAGGCATGCCACCTTCCCACATCAGCCCCGGGGCCCTCAAGGCTGAGGACCTGGTTTTATTTACTTCATATTCTCCGCACCAAACCCACAGCCTGGCTCAGAGCGGGCACTCAGAAAATGGGTGGTGGTTGTTGCCGGACAGACGCCAAGGGAAGGAGGATAGAAGAATGGGTGGTTTTGCCGGGGAGACTTGGACATGCTTTTCCAGGGCTCAGTGCTAGAAACTTACCACCAGTTTAGTTGCCAGATTTTGGCGTTTTGGCTTTTAAACCCATCCATATGCTGATGACTGCTGCAGTAGCTGTCTGTTACTGCATAGCAAATGACCCCGGTTCCTAGCCGCTTTGTAGCAGAGTCAGTGCTATGCTGGGGAAACAGTGTAGCGTGGTGCTTTGTGGGGGGACAAGTTCTGGAGTCACACTGACCCGAATTCAAATCTCAGCTCCCTCCCTGAGTCAGCATGACCTCAGGCTGGAGTGTCGCCTGCCTCCTCCAGAAAATGGGGTTGGTAATACTGGCCTCACGGGATCACTAAGACTTGAATAGGGTTCTGTAAACCAAGGGTTTACATTAGGTGCCTGATAAACACTGATCACCCCACTTGCCCATACCCCGACTCCCTGGCACCTGGTAGATGCTCACGCAGTATCGCAGTGAATGAAGACATGAGCACAGGAGAGCATATGTGTGTGGTATTTGAGGCCCAAGAATGGTTTAAGGGGAGGATCTGAGGGAGGAGAGGAGAGAGGCGATCTATGGTGGGGCACGCAGAGGAGAGGTGTGGCTGGGGAGTTGCTCACACCACAGGTCTGTCTGATGCCCAGCTGTGTGCTGATACCACCGTGGGGAGCTGCCACACCTCACCCTCCTGCCTTCTGCTAGGGGCACGGACAGCAAACGGACAGTCAACACAGCTTTGTAATGTGATGTCAGGTGCTGACAACTGCTCTGAAGTAAATTAAGGGGAAAAGACTGACAGGGAGTAGAGCACTTGGTGTCATTTTAAATGAAGTCAGTCAGAGAGGACCCTCTGAGGACACCCTGGGAGCAGAGCCCCGAGTGGAGGGAAGGGAAGGGACATACCAGGCAGAGGTGGAGGTCCCAGGGTGGGATTGCGCCTGAAGGATTCAAGAAATAGCCAGGAGGCCGGTGCAGCTGGAGCTGAGAGCTGTGGGGGACGGGGGCTACAGGAGCTTGTAGGCCAGGGAAGGGCCACTGGAGAGTGTTAAGCACAGGAGGGGCGAGCTCTCTGATTCTGTTTCTGAAATCGTCCCTCTGGCTGCTGTGTGGAGAACCTGGATAGAAGGTGAGGGGAGGCCACGGGGAGGGAACCGTGACAAATGTGACAGGTGTAGTGGGGCTTGGCCCAGCATGGTTGCAGGGAAGGTGGCAAGCAGTTGTCAAACTCAAAGTTGGGGATGCGGCAAACAGGAGGAGGGGCAGGGCGGGCAGGGCCCCAGGGCTCCAGCGGCCAGTCCACCCGTCATGTGCCTGGTCCAGGCTCCCCGTTCCGGGACGAGATCACGCTGGCCATCCTGCAGCTCCAGGAGAACAACCGGCTGGAGATCCTGAAGCGCAAGTGGTGGGAGGGGGGCCGGTGCCCCAAGGAGGAGGACCACCGAGCCAAAGGTCAGCCCCCGCACCTGCCGTGCCCCCTCAAAGACCCCTCGCAGCCTCCATGCCCACACAGCCCTCCCCTGGCTCTCCCCTGACCCCCAGGTCTGGGCATGGAAAACATAGGCGGCATTTTTGTCGTGCTCATCTGTGGCCTCATCATCGCTGTCTTCGTGGCGGTCATGGAGTTCATATGGTCCACACGGAGGTCGGCAGAGTCCGAAGAGGTGAGGAGGTTGGCGGAGGGTGTCAGGAGGGCAGTGGGACCCTGGGGGCAGAGGGGCTTGAAAACTGTGGCACTGGGAGCCTCACTGGAGGAGAGGAGGTGGCAAGGAGGAGAGGAGGTGGCGAGGAGGGTCCGGGCAGCCAGGGAGGTGAAGGGGCGTCTGAGAGTCCAGGGGCAGAGGAGGGTGAGAAGAGGAAGAGGAGAGAGCAGACAGATGGGGGAGACAACCCACGGGCATGAGGAGGACAGCGGGGTAAGAGGGCGCAGGGAGACACGAGGGTCCAGGGAACGGAGTGAAAAGGGGCACAGAGACAAGGATGTGGGGGTCAAAGGTGGTAAAGCAAGAAGGAGAGACAGGCGGCGAGAGTGCAGCCAAGTGAGACAGAAGAAGCAGATGACTCACCCACCGCTCCCAGCTCCCAGCTCCCACCTCCCACGCTGCGTCTGCCCCCCTCCCCCAGCGGTTATCCTCCCTGCTGCCCTGCATCCCGCCCCTTTCTGACCTTCCCCTCTGTCCACCAGCCCCAGCCCCTTGTCCCTCTCCTCACCTCTGGCTGGTGACCTGATTCTACTTCCCTGAGTAAAGCAGAAGATTCTGGAGAGCGTGTAGAGCCCCACCCACCCCGATCCTCGCTCCCAGCTAAGGCGCCTTGGCCTGGCCTGGCCTGGCCTGATCTCACCTCGCGCCTTCCCCGGGACGTCCCTCAGCAGTTGTCCCCTCCCCTCCCACGTCCACAGCTTCAGTTCACTGGATCTTTACCGGATCGAGGCTGGCAGCGTACAAACGTGCTGTTCTTTCTCCCATCTTCAAAAAGCCCTCTCAACCCCACTTCCCTTCTCAGCCACCACCCCATCCCCCCTGCCCTGTGTCTCCCTGCTGTTTCCAGTTCCTCTTCTCCCATTTATTCTGGGACACACTCCAATTCAGCTGCTGTTCCCACCTCTTCGCTGAAGCCAGTCTGGTCACCAGTCTGGTCACCAGTGACCTCCAGGTCTGAAATCCAGTGCCCGAGCCTCAGGCTTCATTACACACGAGGAAGCAACAGGCTTCAGCAGCCCATCACTCTCTCCTCCAAACCTGCCCTTCCTCGCTGGCCACTCCTTTGTGGGGACTTGGGCTGGGTCCTGGAGCTGCTCCCTCTCTACTCCCTCGATAATCCCATCCAGCCACATGGTTTGTAAGACTATCTGGATGCTGAGGACTCCTATGTTAGTTATCTTTTGCCACGTGACAGATTATCCCCAAATTTAGCAGCTTGAAACTGCCAACTTATATGAGTTCATAGTTTCCGCCGGTCAGGAATCTGGGAGCAGCTTAGCTGGGCGCTTCTGGCTGCCCAGGGTCCCTGGTGAGGTCACCATCATGATGTTGGCCGAAGGCTTGGCTGGAGCTGGAATGTACATTTCCAGGATGGCTCACTATCTCATGTACCCATGAGGTTTTTAATTTACGGAGGTGACTGAGTGATGACAGAGAGGCCAATGCAGTTGAAAGAAGAATTTATTGCTTACATTTTCCGAGAGGAGGGGGCCCGCCACACCATGCAGGGCCACATGGGGAAGCACCAGGTTTGGGCAGGAGCCGAAGGAGTGGCTAGGGGGCTGGTCTCTAGATTTCTGGTACCTGCCCTGGGTGACTAAGGGCAGCTTGGTGTGAGGGAGGTAGATGAAGGGCACGGCTGAGGGTATAGACTGAGTAGTGGTCGGTTTTCATTTGAAAGGTGGCCCTCAGCCCTTCCTGTCCCTAAGAATCAGGTT
Organism: Pteropus vampyrus; assembly: GCF_000151845.1. Classification (NCBI taxonomy): domain Eukaryota; kingdom Metazoa; phylum Chordata; class Mammalia; order Chiroptera; family Pteropodidae; genus Pteropus; species Pteropus vampyrus. The sequence goes on along the minus strand of NW_011889271.1, from coordinate 172,530 downwards.
CCCTTCGGGGTGGTGGGGGAGGCAATCTCTCCCTGGCCAGCAAGATTTTTAAGATGTCAAAACATCCTAAGATACAGAAAAAAAGAACATGATTAAATACTCACATGGCAGCTGGCAGGAGGCCTCAGTTCCTCGCACAAGGACCTCTCCACAGGGCTGCTTGAGTGTCCTCCTGCCGTGGCAGCTGCCTTCCCTGAGTGATCCAAGAGAGCCAGGCTGGCTTCCAGCATGGCAGCTGACCCGGCGTGTTCTGTTGGTCACACAGCAGCCCTCATACAAAGGCAGAGGGGCTTACAGAAGGGAGGGACCATCGGAGGAGCAGGATCTTGGGGACTGTCTACCAGAGCTCCCAAATGCATATCTCACAGGGACCTCTCTCTGACCCAGGGTTTGTAAACACAGCTCCATCCTCGACATCTGCACATGGATGTCTGACAGGCAGCCCGTGTGGGCGTGTCTAGCACGGAGCTCCCGCCCGCCCACCAGACAGTGTCATTCAGGGTGCTGATCTCTTAGCAAATCCTTTCAGCTCCATCTTTAAAATACCCTACCCAGAATCCAGTGCCTTCTTACCTCCCTGGCCACCACCACTCTGGTCCAGCCATTGTGTCCTCCTGCCACGTTACAGTAGCAGCTTCCTCAGTGCCTCCCTGCTATTGCCCTTGGCCTCCCTGCAGTCTTTTCTGAACACAGCTCCACAGTGATCCCGTAAGAGCACAGTGGTCCCCTACTTCAAACTCTCCCTTGGCTCCCGTCTGACTCAGAATAAAAGCCAGATCCTTCCAGTGGCCTCTGACCTCACACAGGCTGGCCCCCAATGCTCCTCTGACCGCATCCCCTCCCCCTCTGCCCCGTGCACCCCACTTGAGCCACCCTGTCCTGCTGGAGGTTCCTTCAACATGCCACGCCCACCTCAGCACCTTCCTGCTGAACTGGCCACCTGCTCTCCTGCCAGGCTCCGCCATGCTCACCCAGCACTGCCTTTCAGTCTCACTTGAAGGTCCACTTCTCAACCAGTCATCCCCACCTGGCCCCTGTGGAAATTCGGCATCACTCCCCACCCACATGCCCCGCCTCACCTCCGGATTTTATTTTTCTCAAAAGTATTCATCACCAGCTCACATACTACCTACATTT
>NW_011889271.1:151517-170279 GCF_000151845.1 Pteropus vampyrus | reverse complement strand
GCCGCGACCTGGCCCCGCCGGCCCCCGAGAGCTGACCGAGCACGAGTGATCACGGGCTGGGCCGGGCGGGCGCCTGGACTGACCGCAGGGACGGGGCCCGCCCCAGGTACCGGCCGCCCCTGCCTCCCCAGCGGGCGACGGACAGGACTTGTTCCCCGGCCGGCTGGACGCCGCGATTTTGCCTGGGCTTCCGGGTGAAATCCGAGGCCTGGCTCCGGAGTCTGCCTGCGCCCCCTAGTGGACTTGTCAGAGGGTGCCGCGGACCCTCACTCCGCCCCCCACTGCGGACAGGAGGAGCGCAGGAACCGAGGATTCCAGGGACCGGGGACTACGAGGCTGTTTCCGGAAGCGGAAAGTAGTTCACAAGGAAAACCCCGTCCTGGGATTGCTCCGGCTCCCCAGGACTTGACGCAGCCCCCCCACTTCTGGAGGAGGGGAGGGCCTCTGGGCAGATGGGTGTCCCCTGGCACCCCTTGCCTCTTCTCTTTCTCTCTTTTTTTGGGGAGAAACCTCGGAATTTCTATGAGACCCCCCCCAGGGAGGGGGTCAGTTGGGCCCCCATCCCACACCCCCTGCCACACCCCAGTCCCTGTTGGAATAAAAAAAAAGAAAACCCCAAAAGTGGGGATACCCGGGTCTTGTTTCCTGGGGGCGTGAGGGCATTAAAGACTTGGGCCCCCCAGGGAATCTGCTGAATGGTCGCCTCTGCGCTCTCCAGCCTTGGTCCTGCCCACAGCCAGCAGGTCAGCCCAGGTCCTTGCCGCTGGCCCCTCTCCACTGACCTTACCTCAGGACAGAAGGAGGCTGTGACAGAGACCCTGAGACAGATGGAGAGAGATGCCGGGATCTGGAGAGGCAGAGACACCAGGAAACAGACACAGAGAGACAAAAACCAGATAGGGCTGGGGGAGGGGAGGGCGAGTGAACCATTCAGTATGGCAGGCCTGGGTGGCCCGTGTGTGCCTGGGCTGGGGTGATTTGGTGACTTTGTAATTGTTAGCATATTTGTGTGTGTGTACATCCACGAGGCCATCTGCAAATGTCTGTGACTGACCCTGTGTTTCTGCTGAAAAGGAACCTCCCCAGACTCCAAAAGAGGGAGTGAGAAACCCCCATAGAGAGGGAGAAGGGTGGATCTGCTTTTTGTCCCCGCCCTCCCCCGCCCCCGCGAGAGGTTTCTGTGGAAACTGCAGCTGAGAAAGGACAAGTGAAGGTCACACAGCGAGAGCCAAAACGAGGCCGAGTAGAGGGAGAGAGATGGAAAGATGGGGAGAGAACAAAAGAGACAGAGATGGGGCAGAGAAGGATCGGGAGAGACAATGAGAGGGGCAGAGGAGGATGGGGAAAGAGAGGAAAGGGAGGAGAGACAGGGAGACGTATTTTGATGAGGTAAGAGGATGCAATCGGGTGGAGAAGGGCACAGGAGGGATGGGCAGAGGGGGAAACAGATGAAGCAGGGAGTGTAAGAGATCAGGTAGTTGAGGCTGAGAGAGGAGGGATTGAGGTGGAACAGACTGGCGAGAGACAAGAACCCGTTTGAAACAAGATAGAGATAGGAGGGGGCCAGAGCGGTGAGGAAAGCCAGACAGGGACAGAGGAAGGGAAAGAGGCTAAGCCCGCCTCTGGGGCCTGCGGCCCAGAGCAGGGAGCTGTCCGTTCAGCACCGGCCTGGCTGCCGCGTTGCCGTGTCTCTCCTCCAGGACCTGCCTGCCTTTGCAGTCCTTGGGCAGGCCCCACCCCAGGATACCTGCCTGGCACACAGTGCCTCCAGTCTCCACCTGGCCCCTTCTGTGTCTCAGACGCTTGCCGTGTGTGCACCCCTCCGGAACAGGTGTGGGGGCGAGCTTATGTTTCAGCATCTCGGTGGTCACCACATCTCTTAAAGACTAATCGATATCTCTGCCCTTGGGCCATACCGTCAGTCTATCTAGTGACTAAAATATAATTGCACTTTTCTGTTCTCTCCTCTGTCCCGATACCATGCCACTGATCTCGGGTCTCTCCCCATTTCGGAGTCTCCCTCCCCCTGCTTCTGTTCTGAGTCTCTCCCCAGTCTTTATCTCTGAGTCCCTCCAGTCTGCCAAACATAGCTCTGCCTAGCTGGGTCCCTGTGTCTCTGTCACCTTCATTTAGATCTTCTGTTGCTCTGTCTCCGTCTGTCTCCCTCTGTCTGTTTTCTCATTTCTGTTTTTGCTGTTCTCTGTCTTTGTATGTTGATCTGTATCTGCCTCTCACCGGTTCTGGACAATGTTTCTGTTTCTCTTATGTCTCTCTATCTCTTGTGCCGAGTTCCCCTGTCCCCATGCATCCCTGTGACCTTCCTAAGTCTTTCCCCCCCACCAGCTTCCGCAGAGCCTCGCGCTGGGAGCACGATGCACAGTCATCAGTCTCACCAGGCTTGTTTCTGAGGAGGGAGTGCATGAGGGGGGGATGTGAGCCTGCATCTAGGGTGGGGTGTGGGGAACCAAAGTCTCCCTGAGCCCCACTGGAGAGCAGGAAGAAAGATCCTAGAATCTCCTGGGATCCAGACACCCCCAAGTTTCTCTGACCCTCCAATCCCCTTCCCCATGGTCCAGGCCCATTCCTGCAGGCCAAGGTGTCGGGAGAGTGAAGGAATGATATATTGACAGGCCCTCCCTCCGTCCCTCCCTCCTGGGGGGGCGGGTCAGAGTTGGGGAAGGCGGCCTGGGGGCCTACTACCTGGGTTAGCAGATGTGGCTCACCCCTTTCCTTGGTGTCCATGGAGACAGGCCAGGTCTGCAGGCCCAGCCTCCTTTGCTGCATATTTAGCCTCCCTGTTACCGTGGCAACAAGGGACAGCAGGGAGGGATGGGGATGGGTCAGAGTACAGGATTGGGCCAAGGCTCTGGGTGCCAGGGGAAACCAAAGAGCCGACTCCCTGCCTCCCAGTCTTTGTCCTGTCTCCCTGTCCATGCCCATCTCTCTGTGGCTCTGAACCTCAGTCTCTGTCTCCGTTTCTGTGTCTCTCACTCTGGTTATCAACCTTTCGCACGTTTCCCTGACCAGGTCCTTAACCTTCCCCACCCACCACCCATACACCAGGCTCACTCTGTGCCCCTCGTCTGTGTCCCCCACACCACTCCCATAAGTAGGGAGGATACCCACATTCTGAGAAAGCTACAAGGACAGACTCTCTTGCTCTCTGCCCCTTCTGTTTTCTCCAGGGAGAGTCTGGAGGTGTTCTCATAGAACAAAGGGGTGAGGGCGGGAGGCCATGACTCCTCGGGTTCCAGTGGGTGGCTGATAGGGTATTGTATATATGTGGCAGGCCTGGGGTGTGGGTGCTGGCTGTGTGTCTGTGTGCGTACACGTAACAAAATAGGATGTGTGTAGTGTGTGGGTGAAGGCGTTGGGGTGTGTTTGGAGGCGCGACAAAGGTATATATGATAGCACCACAGTATGTGATGTGCGCAGTGTGGGAGGTGTGTGGGACAGTGTCATGTGACGTTTCTGTGAATTATTGTGCTGTGTGTGAGTCTGTGTGCACCATTTTGTCATTAACAATTAGCAACCACAAGTTGCCAGTTTTACAAAGTGGGCCTTTGCTCATGCCCAGATATACTGGGGGGGAGTGTGTGTGATAGTGTGTTTGTGTGTTGTGTGACCATGCAACGGCATCCACAAAGGCTCCTGCCACTGCAGGTGTGAGGAGGCCGTGTGAGGCCTGCGGTGTGTGATGGTGCCGAGTGTGAGTGTGTGATGGTTTTGGGGTCTGTGGGTTGCATGGTGGCGAGTCCTATGTGAGATGGAACAAGGCCAGGTCTGGTGGAGCGTGCGATGTGTGTGTGTCTTTGATGTAGTGTTCTGAGGGGGTGTATTAATATACACGGCACTTTATAGTTATGATTATGATTCCGTTGTGGTGTAATAGGTGTGCGAGGTGTGTGCTATGCACATTTCATTTCTACGTGTCCGTAGGTGTCAGGTTGCACGATGGAGTCGTGTAGCATGTGTGTGATGGTACAAGCCGGTGTGGTGGACTGTGACTGTGCAGTGTGATGGAGTGGTGTGTGTGTGTGTCCCCAGCAACTGGATGATCTGGGTGATGGTCGTGTATGTGTGTGTGTGTGTGATGCCGGGTAGGGTCCTCTGGCTTCAATGTGTCTCCTGTGTATTGTGCAGTTGTGGCTTATTGGATGGCTCTGCCATGGTTCTGGGGGGGGGGCTCACAGAGTGAGGGGGCCTCAGGGCTCCTTCTCCCTCTTCATTGTGGGGTCTTGACTCTTATGCCCTCTCCAGCTCCTCCTCCTGATCAGCACCCCACGCAGGCTCCAGCCCCCACCCCACTGCGGACGGAGGTGTTCTGGGCCCCTGCCTCATTGCGGTGGTTTATGGGGCTTCCCCCACCCGATGTCCACCTCCCGCAGGTCACCCCTCTCCCTCGTGGCACGCCCCCACGATGAGGGGAATTCCGGGGATTTCCCGCCCTCAGTGCCCCCTCCTCGGAGGCGCCCCCCACATTGCAGGGGTCTCCAGCTCCCTCATTGCAGGAATCTCCGGGATCTCCCCCTCCCGCAGCGTTCCCCCTTGGCGGAGGCTGGGGGCGGGGAGGACAGCTGCAGTACTGGGGGCGGGGCCGCGGGCCGTCCATCAGGGCGGCGGCACCCCTGATTGGCCGGCGCCTGCCCCCCCGCGAGCGCGGGCATATGAGGCAGCGGAGGCGGCGGCCGCCGCAGACCCTGTGCGGTAGGGCTGACGGCAGGACAGACCCGCGGACAGAGGCGCGGGCGCTGCAGAGGCTCCCAGCCCGAGCCCGCGCCTGAGCCCGCTCCGAGGCCTCTGCCCCGGCCCCCACCCCGCCCACCCGCCCCTGGCCCCCGGAGCCGCCAAGATGGGGGTAGGTGCTCGGGCCGGCCGGGCGGTGCGTGTGTGCGACATCGTGGGTCCAGTGACACTGGGTGTCTGCGGGGGGCGGGGGCTCCGGGACGCCTGCACTCCCGGGCCAGGTCTGCGGGACCCCGTGAGCCGGCTGACTTGGCCCGCGCGTGTGGCTGTGCCGCTGGTTGAATGTGCACGCGGGCCGTCTGGATTGTGGGGGTCTATGGCGTGGCGCATGTCGGCGCGTCTTTGTGTACCGGGTCTACGGGGCACGGACCGGCCCGCGGCATCTCTGCCTGACCTAATGCGGTGGCGTGTGCATGTGCGCGCGTGTGAGCTCCTGGCTCTGTTGGGCCCTGCCAGCACCACCTGCCTGCGATTTTGTGGCCCGGGTTGTGTCTGACTGTCTGAGTGTCTGCAACCTGTCTGGATGTGTCTGCGAGCTGGCGTTTGTATCTGGGAGTGCTGAATCCTCTCTGCTTCCCTGGCGGGGTGGAGACAGGTCGGGGCTCTGGGACCAGATGACCTCTTTCTCCTTCCAGGCCTGCGTGGGGCGGGGGGGAGCCTCCGCAGTGCGGTGCGGTGGGGTCTGGGGCTGCGATGTCTATCCAGCCCCTAATCTGAAGGAGCAGACCTGGAGGGCTGGGAGGAGCAGGAGAACATGGCAGAGAGACTGAGTGCCTGGCTGAGCGCGAACGTGCGCAAATGCGTGTGGGGGGCGGGGGTATCGTGCATGCCTGGCTATGCCCTTGCCTCCGTGTCCGTGTGTCCTTGTCTGTCTGCGAGTCTCTCCAGCAGATGCCGCCTCCTTTCCTGGCTGACCACCTGACCCCCGTTGCAGCCCTGGATTCCTCCCTGTGTGTCTGGGGCGGGGCCGTGGGGGGAGGAGTGGGAGAAAGTGGCAGGTGGGCTGGGCTGGATGGGAGAGGCCAATGCGAATGGAATATGAGGGATGGGGAGAAAGATGGCGGATGAAGGCTGATGGGTCCAGGGATGGAGGTGGGGGATGGGGCTGCAGATCTGAGGATTGCGGTGGGTGAGGGGAGGTGGGGAGAAGAATTGGGTGGGGAGAAGACTGGGAGAGAGGAGGAGGCAGGGGGGAGTCAGTGATGCTTCCAGGTAAGTGAGATGAATGGAGGGGAAGCTGTGGGCAGGTGGAGGAGAGGACTGAGGCTAAAGGGCTTAGAGAAGGAATTGGGGGGAGTCTTAGGAAAAGAAGTGAGGACAGATGGAGAGGTGAAGCACTTCAGACACGGGGAGCAGAGACAGAGAAACAGACGTGGAAAGAAGGAGAGAAATGCAGAAATAGATGCTCTAAAAGAGGCAGGGAGAAAGAGACCGATATAGAGACAAAGTAAGAGACACTCATGGGCAGAGACATGGGCGAGACACAGACATGGAGAGGCATGGAGAGACAAAGAGAGAAACTGAGGCTGAGATGAGGAGACCCAAAGACAGACATTTCCTATCTAGACACAACCTGAGTCAGTTGGAATGACAGGAATGGAGGCAAAGGGCAATAGGGCAGGTTGTGGGAGAGATGCTCAGAGATGATGCCCCAGACACCCTGAGGCAGGGAGGGACAGGCTGGCTGAAGTGCAGAGGTTGCGTGAGCTGAGGGTGTCAGGGGAGGCGGACAGCATGGAAAACGGCAAGGAGTTGCAGAGGCGGGCTGCAGCGAGACAGGCGTGTCCCCCACCCTCAGAGGTGCTCCCCTCCCACAGTGCGCCCATCTGGGCCTCCCGCCTTGACTGGGAAAGCCTCGGCTCCCCCTCCAACAGATGGAAGCCCACCCTCAAGGGAGTCTGATCGTGTCAAGGGCACGCGAGAGCCAAGGCTCACCTGCCAGGGACTAGGATGTGGCAGCCTCGTCTCCCTCAGACCCAGGAGTCCAGACCTCCAGCCCCTCCTCTGTCAGGCTCAGGAGTCTAGGCCCCCAGCCCCTCCTCCATCAGACCCAAAAGTCTAGGCCCCCAGCCCCTCCTCCCTCAGACCCAGAAGCCCAAGCCCCAAGCTCCTCCTCCCTCCGACCCAGGAGTCCAGACCCCCAGCTCCTCCTTCGTCAGGCCCAGGAGTCTAGGCCCCCGGCCCCTCCTCCCTCAGACCCAGGAGGCTGGGAGCCCACCCCTAGGCCCCACAGAGACCTAAGCATCAGCTTGCCAGCATCCCCTAAGAATTCAGAGGCGAGCACCTGGTTTTCTCCCTGATTCCTACCTGGCCCCCGTCTCCTTTCTGCCTCCCCCTTCACATCTCCACCTTGATCTCATGACCTAACATCTCCACATCTCTCCATCCATGGGTCTACCTCTCTGCGGAGTCTGAGAACCCCCTTGAGGCAGGGGATGGAGGAGTGTCCTCCCTGTTCCCCAAGCCTCTGTGCTTCCGAGTCAGACGCAGTGCTGCTGCAGGGCTGGCCCAGGGCCAAGCCTCCCTCCTGACCCCCAAAACTCTCTTAGAGACTCCAGACCGCCAGGCTGCAACCCCTCCCAGCAGCCCCCCAGCTCAGCCTCCAGGTCTCGGAAGCAGACAGCAGGCAGCTCAGCCCTCTACAAGGTCACGAGGAGATTATTGCTGAGCCGTGCTGAGCCTGGGATCCCGGCTTGGCTGTGGGCCCACGGGATCTGTCAGCGGCCCTCTATCAGCACCCAGCCTCATGCCACCCCTCCTGTCCGTGTCCCAGGACACTGCCTTCCCCGTTTTCCCAGGCCCCCAGACTGGAACTTCAGTCACTGCTCTCCCCGCCTCCCCCATCACACCACATCCAGTTCAAGCCAGTCCCGGGGCTTCTGCTTCTCACTCTTCTGCATCCCAAATCTCACTTTGTCCTCCGGAGACCTGACCGTGCCCACTTCCTGTTCGAACCTGTCCATGGCTCCCATCAGCCCTCGGGAGAGAGGACAAGGTCCATAGCTTGTCCGTCAAAGGCCCTCAGGTTCGGCTGCATGTCCAGCCAGACCACCATCCCTGTGCACAACAGGCTGCCTCCCAGGCCTTTGTCCTAGCTGTGACCAACACCTGGAGTGCCCTTTCCTCTCCATTCCTGCCAGTCCTGTGGGGTCTCCCAAGACTTACTGGGTCCTCTGAGAGACAGAGAGTGAGACATCCACGGGGCTGGGGAGAGAGGCCCAGGGAAAGAGCCAAGTGGAAAAGACGGGGAAAGTGACATACATGAGACCTGGAGCTGGAAGGACATAGATGCTGAAATGGACCCAGAGAGAGACAGACACAGGGATAGAGAAGATCACAGAGTGAGACAGTGAGAGAGAGACAAGATGGTCGAACAGGAGAGACAGAGAGGCAGAGACATACCGAGCGTCACAGAGAAGGAAGTAGCTTGAGAGATCGAGGCAGAGATACAAGACAGAGAGAGGCAGCGATGAGGTTGGAGAAGGACGTGGAGACAGAAAATACTGACAGAGACAGTCTGAGATCCCAACACACCAACTGGGAGAGAGAGAGAGGAACCTCGAGAGACAAACTTAGCTTGACTCAGAAGAGATAGTTCAAGAGATGGAGACAGAGAGACATAAAGAGCCAGGGAGCAAAGGAAGACAAAACCACAGACACACGCAGAGAGACTCAGAGACGGAGAGAGAGAAAGACAGCAACACGAAGCGGTGAGGGAGAGGGAGCGGGGAGAAAAATGGCCACAGAGATACAGAGATGCAGAGATAAAGAGGCAGAAGAAGATAGAGACAAAATAGAACAGGACGGAGAGACCCAGAGAGACAGACGGAAAAAGACACATAGAGAAAGACAGACAGACACAGCAAGACATAGACACTCAGAAGTTTAGACAGGCCCCAAAAGAGGGTGGAAGAGACAGAAGGAGACACACAGAGAGAAAAAGACACATAGAGACCGAAGGGAAGAGATCTACAGATACGAGCACAAAAACGGAGAGAGAGAAGCACACACTGACCCAGACCGAGACCCTCGGGGACAGATACCCAGAGATACATGGAGCCAGGGACCGTAAAGCCAATTAGCAGCGACGAGACTCAGGTTTGAGACACACCCAGAGCCGGAGGGAAACCCACCCAGACACACAGGACAGACACAGACTGAGACCCCCAAGCCAGCCCTCTGCCCAGAGACACAGGACAGGGTGATAGTGGGCTTGGGAGGGCCGGTGTCCCCCTGTAATCCCTTCTCGCCCGCAGTCTGGTGGCTCTGACAGCTATCGTGTCGCCACCTCGCAGGACAAGAAAGATGACAAGGGCTCGCCCAAGAAGAGCAAGGGCGCCAAGGAGCGCCGGGACCTGGATGACCTCAAGAAGGAGGTGGCTATGGTAAGCCCCACCCCCCGCTCCTCGCGCGCGCCCTCCCAGAGCAGGCCCCGCCCACCCCCGAGGGCTTTGCCGCTGACCCGCCTGCCCGCAAATTCCTGTTCCTCAGACGGAGCACAAGATGTCAGTGGAAGAGGTCTGCCGGAAATACAACACGGACTGCGTGCAGGTGTGGCGGGCCTGGGCGAGGACGGGCTGGGGCTGCACCCCTGGGTTCTGGGGTGCTCCTGAAGTGCTGGGGAGCCAGGGTTGCTCAGGAAGGGTTCTGTGTGAGTCCTGTGTCTCCCAGGGTCTGACCCACAGCAAAGCCCAGGAGATCCTGGCCCGGGACGGGCCGAACGCGCTCACGCCGCCGCCCACCACCCCAGAGTGGGTCAAGTTCTGTCGCCAGCTCTTCGGGGGCTTCTCCATCCTGCTGTGGATCGGCGCCATCCTCTGCTTCCTGGCCTACGGCATCCAGGCGGGCACGGAGGACGATCCCTCTGGGGACAACGTGAGTGCTGTCCACGCTGCACTGCACCAGGCACTTGCCCGGCCTTTCAAAGCCCACTCTTCTTCTTTTTCTCGTCAAACTTTCACAATCATCCCATGAAAGAACCGGAGAAGGTGCAGGGAAAGCTGAGGCTCACACAGGCCAAGTAACTCACCCAAGATCCCACAGGAGGCCATGCGAGCTAGGGCTCCGTCCCAAGGCTGTGTGACCTCGATGGCTTTGGGGACAGACACCACCAGGTGGTCTCGGCCTGAACGATACCCAAAGAGCGGGTGCGCTAATGCAGAGACCCAGACACACCCACCTGCTGATCTGTCAGCACCCATCCACCCCACACAGGAGACCCACACTGGGACACGGTCTCAGCAAACGCCACGCCCAAAAGCACAGACCCACACACTGACTGCATATAGATTCCTACCTGCACACACGGGCAGAGCCAACATCGTCACACTTGGACACAGTCACACGGCCACCTAGATCAGATGCACAGGCGCAGACAGATACAGACATAGACCGATAGAAAGAGAGACACAGGATGAGACACACAGAGTTGCAAGCACAACCTGTTGGCAGGCGGATATGAGGATCAAGCACAAACAGTATTCTCAGAAATTAAAACCTAAACAGGCAGACAGACAGACAGACATGCTGACCTAAACATGGACAGACACATGGACAGATAATAGCACACCCCCGGATTCTCTAACACAGGCAGAAAGACAGACAAACAGACAGACAGATGCACAAAATGGAGAGATTGACAGACCCAGAGACTGAAACACACCCATGCTCAGAGCGAGGGATTCAAACATGGACGGGTGGACAGACACACAGACGAGAGATGCTCAGACACAGAGACCTTCAAATGAACACGACCCAAGGGTCAGACACATAAACGCAGAACCCAGTCGATGCAAAGCTTCCTTCCAAGATTCCACAAAACTCGGGGGGGCTGACGGGAGCAGCTCCGGGGCGGCCGTGACCCTGGGTCTCCCCACAGCTGTACCTGGGCATCGTGCTGGCGGCCGTGGTCATCATCACTGGCTGCTTCTCCTACTACCAGGAGGCCAAGAGCTCCAAGATCATGGAGTCTTTCAAGAACATGGTTCCCCAGGTGAGGGGTGCCCAGGAAGGGGCCAGGTGGGTGGGAGCCATGCCAGGTGACCCCGGGCAGAGGGAGTCGGGAAGGTGACTCTTCTCTATCCCTCCCCCAGCAAGCCCTGGTGATCCGGGAAGGTGAGAAAATGCAGGTGAACGCTGAAGAGGTGGTGGTTGGAGACTTGGTGGAGATCAAGGGTGGAGACCGAGTCCCAGCCGACCTGCGCATCATCTCAGCCCACGGCTGCAAGGTGGGCCTGGCACCTGGGGCTCAGCTCTGCCCTGCCCGGAGTGGCCCAGGAGCTCAGCCCCTCCAGCCCCTCCTCCCCCAGGACCCAGGAATCTGGACCCCCACCCCCTCCTCCCTAAGACCCCAGGAGCCTGAGCTCCCAGCCACTTCCTCACTCAAGTCTGGGAGCTGGACCCCCACCCCCGTCATCTCTCAGACCCGAGAAACCTGAGCCCCCAGCCCCATCCTCCCTCAGACCCAGGAGTCCAGGCCCCTGGTCCCCTAGACCCATAGGTACCTTAGACCTTGGCAAAAAGCCCTGTGCCTTCCCCACCTTCAGTAGCCCAGCCGTGGCCTCCCAGATACCACTCACCCACTCCAGCACCCCGACTTCCCACTGTGACCTCAAGGGACACAGACTTCAGCCCAAGTCCCCTCTGGACAAATGCCCCCTGATCCCAGAGCCGGGGCTAAGCCTGCTGTCCTGTGCACCCCCTCACCCCCCCAGGTAGACAACTCCTCCCTGACCGGTGAGTCAGAGCCGCAGACCCGTTCTCCTGACTGCACACATGACAACCCCTTGGAGACTCGAAATATCACCTTCTTTTCCACCAACTGTGTGGAAGGTGAGGTGGGGTGCAGTGGGGGTGCAAGGCTGGTCCAGATAGTGGGACATGCATCAGGGGCTCGGGATCCCTCTGAACCTCACTGAGCCCTGACCCCACCTCAGCCCCCGCCCCACCTCAGCCTAATCCCCTCTGGCCCCACAGGCACGGCTCGGGGCGTGGTGGTGGCCACAGGGGACCGCACTGTCATGGGCCGGATTGCCACCCTCGCCTCCGGGCTGGAGGTGGGCAAGACGCCCATCGCCATCGAGATCGAGCACTTTATCCAGCTCATCACTGGCGTGGCCGTCTTCCTGGGCGTCTCCTTCTTCATCCTCTCCCTCATTCTCGGATATACCTGGCTCGAGGCTGTCATCTTCCTCATTGGCATCATTGTGGCCAATGTCCCAGAGGGTCTGCTGGCCACCGTCACTGTAAGGCCTGGACTCCTGGGTCTGGGGGAAGAGGGGCCGGGGCCTGGACCCCTGGGTCTGGGGGAGGAGGGGCCGGGGCCTGGATTGCTATGTTCTTGATAAAGGCAAGTTGGGTGTGAGGACTGAGCATCTCAGATCTTGAACGAGGAGGGCCCTGGGACTCAGAGGGCCTCATCAGCAAAACAAGCCAATAAAAATCTTGAGAAACACCGCAGAGCATAAAGGGCTAGCAATCCTATCACCTTTTAAAGTTAACTTACAAAATTAGGGAAAACCCCCTCATAGTAAAAGTCTAAAGAATATATAAAAATACTTTAAAAATAAAATAACAGTCCACCTTCCATTGGGGCTCTCTGTACTCCTCCCTGGCAGATGCGGGCCTATTGCAGCGTGTGTAGTTAAGTTTTTGTAGGTACACAGAAGGAAAGGCACCGGCTTAGGAATACCAGTCTGCCCCTCGATTCCTTTACGTAATCGACCCTGCAAAGTGTTCTATTTTAGCACGTTCAAAGCTATTCTAGGTTAAAGGCCTTCTCCTGACATATAATATACACATAAAGCGTTGAACATGTGAATGTACAGCTTGAGAGTCTGGGAAAACTAAACACACCCATTCAGCTGTACCCAGCTTGAGTTTCCCAGAAGCCCCCTCAAGACCACATCCAGCCCCTACTCCCAACCCAAGGGTAACCCCTATCCTGGTGACCCCTAAGCATAGCTTTCCTGCTCCATATCAATTGGCACAATTCAATATGAACTCTTGTTTCCGGCCCTTTTTTGTTGAATGTTATGTTTTTGAACTTCCTCCACGCATTTCTCTGCAGCGGCAGCTTGCTCTTTTTCATTGCTGTATAGTATTCCATCTTTGTTCTACAATTTGTTTATCGCTTCTTCTGTTAGTGGACATTTGGGCTGTTTTCCGTTTGTCTGTACCTCTGGGTGGAATTGCTGGGTGACGGGCCACCCAGGGTTCTCCCTGGGCTGGGGCATTGGGTTGTTGGCACTCATGTTGCTGGTCCAACCCCGTCACCTGGCTCTACCTGTAACTTGCCTGCCCTTGTGCGCCCCGCAGGTGTGTCTGACACTGACCGCCAAGCGGATGGCCCGGAAAAACTGCCTCGTAAAGAACCTGGAGGCTGTGGAGACCCTGGGCTCCACGTCCACTATCTGCTCGGACAAGACAGGGACCCTCACCCAGAACCGCATGACGGTCGCCCACATGTGGTTCGACAACCAGATCCACGAGGCCGACACCACTGAGGACCAGTCAGGTGAGGGTGGGGCCCAGCCGGGGACCGAGGGGGCCTGGCCCCAAGGCACCCCCAACTGTGACATGTGCCTCTTGCAGGGACCTCGTTCGACAAGAGCTCGCACACCTGGGTGGCCCTGTCCCACATCGCCGGACTCTGCAATCGGGCCGTCTTCAAGGGCGGTCAAGACAATATTCCTGTGCTCAAGGTGGGTCCGCCGCCCGCCTGACCTTGGCCCTGCCCGCGCCCGACCCCACCGCTGCGCCCCGACCTGACAGCCCTCTCTCCCCAGAGGGATGTGGCCGGCGATGCCTCCGAGTCGGCCCTGCTGAAGTGCATCGAGTTGTCGTCTGGGTCTGTGAAGCTGATGCGGGAACGGAACAAGAAAGTGGCCGAGATCCCCTTCAACTCCACCAACAAGTACCAGGTACACGGGCTCCGCACGGGAGCCGGCCCGGACCCCGCTTCCTCTACGGTGCCCGGAGCTGTCAGCTCGGCTCCGCACCCTCCTGCTTTGGGCAGGTTCCTAATGTTCCCAGAGCCTCGGTTTCCCCATCTGTAAGATGGGATCGATGGTATTCATGCGGTGGGGGGAGAATAGACCTGGGTGAGAGCAGTGTCTCCGGACCAGGGCCGGAGGCAAAGGATTGGCGAGCTTCCAGCAGCAAGGCAGGGAAACCGGCCAGAGGTCGCTTTCATTCCCCCGACGGATATCTTTTCGAGTGGCCATCGCATGTCAGGCTCGTGTCTTAGGTGCTGGGGACACACATAGCAGTGAGTGAAAGAGTGAGGTCTCGTCTCTAGTGGAACTTACGCTCCAGTGCTAGCAGACGAGAAATGTGTCAGCCGCTGGCCGTGCCGAGGAAAGGAGCCTTGCAGGTGTCTGGGGAAATGTCCCAGGCAATGAGCACGGCATATGCAAAGGCCCCGAGGCAGGAGTGTGCTGCCATGTCGGGACAAGGGCCAGGCAGCCGGTGTGGCAGAGCAGCGGGTTAGGGAGTGCGGTGGGAGGTGAGGGCTGTGGGTGTTGGGCCAGGTCCTGTGAGGCCTCGTGGGCCATGGAGAAGGCTTGGGTGTGACTCTGAAGGGGACGTGAGCCAGGGGAAGGCTCTGAGCAAAGGAGAGAGGGGGCCTGACTCATGTTTTTAAACAGCTTCATTGAGGTATAATTTACATCCCATAGGTCACCCATTTAAAGTGCATAACTCTGGTCTACAGCCATGCCACTCTGAACAAGCCCAATCCCGTCTGCTCTCGGAAGCTAGGCAGGATCGGGCCTGGTTAGTACTTGGATGGGAGACCACCTAAGAAGACCAGGTGCTGTAGGCGTAAAAAAATATAAATAAAGAAGTGATCGTCAGCTGACAAGTTCCTTGCAATCTGTGAGGTTAACCAAGAGTTGCTTCCCCTAAAAAAATAAAAATAAAAAAAATAAAGTGCATAACTCCATAGTTTCAGTATATTTGCAGATATGTACACTCACAGACGCGGTTGATTTCAGAACATTTTCACCACCTCCAAAAGAAACCTCACATTCCTTAGTTTTTGCCGCCCGCCTCCCTCACTCTCCCTCAGCCCTAAGCAGCTGTTAATCTATGTTCTGTCTCTGCGGATTTGCCTGCTCTGGACATTTCACGTAAACGGGATCGTACGGTGTATGGTCTTTTGCGTCTGGCTGCTTTTGCTCGGCACGTTTTCAGGTTTTGTTCATGTCTCAGCATGGACCCGGGCTTCACTCCTCTCTGTGGCCAGACCATATCCTATCGTGTGGATGGACCACATTTCGTTTGCACCTACTGGCTGCCGTGAACATTCACGAACGAGTTGTCTCGTGGACATCGTTTGCATGTCTCTTGGGTGTAAACCTGGGACTTGCTGGGTCATATGCTTAGCCTACGTCTAACCTTTTGGGGAATTTCCGGACTGTTTTCCAAAGTGGCTGCACCATTTTCCGCTGACTCACCTTTTTTCCAAGGGTCCTCTTGGCTGCCGTGGGGAGAAAATGCCATGGGGTGGGGGGGGCCGAAGTGGTGACTCCCAGTGAGGGCTGCTGCGATGTTCCATGTGAGAGGTGGTGGTGGCCGGACGGGGGCCAGATGGGGTGAGATGGGGAAAGGTCGGCCTCCGGGTGTATTTCAGAGGTGAGCCGGCCAGATTTGGTGATGGGTCGGATGTGGGATAAGAGGGTGTCGGGGCGGGTGGAGGGCAGGGGGAGAGGCACAGGTCCTGATGGGAGAGTTGCAGAGGGGCAGAAATGTGAGACAGAGAGACAGAAATGAGCGGGGTGAGCAGCGGTCTCTGTGAAAGAGTCGGAGAAACAGGACGATCTTTCAGGGAGAGTGATTTGGGCAGCGCCCCCTGTCTGTCCTGGCGGCCACCGCTCCCGGCAGGCGGGGTCCTCTCCCCGGCCCAGTGCAGGCAGCTTCCAGGTCCCTGTGAGGCTCAGACATGTCCACCCTCTGCTCCGTCCACAGCTGTCCATTCACGAGACTGAGGACCCCAATGACAACCGGTACCTGCTGGTGATGAAGGGTGCCCCCGAGCGCATCCTGGACCGCTGCTCCACCATCCTGCTGCAGGGCAAGGAGCAGCCGTTGGACGAGGAGATGAAGGAGGCCTTCCAGAACGCCTACCTCGAGCTCGGTGGCCTGGGCGAGCGGGTGCTGGGTGAGCCCAATGGGCGGGCTGAGCTGGGGTGGGGATGGGGCCAGCTCGGGGCGAGGCCCTTGGGGTAAGGAGGGGTGTGATGCTGCCCAGACCCTGCTCAGAATACGGCCTCCCAGAATGCACTGTGAATGATGAATGAATGAATGAATGAATGAACGAGGATGGCATCTTTAGGAAATGAATGTTGGCCGATTGGCTGGCTGAATGAGAGGCGACCGCCAGGCCCCGGGCGTCCGGAGCTGTGGCGCAGGAGGCAGGGAGGCCAGAGGCTGGAGCCCTCAAGCCCTGCTCCGCCCTGCCTCAGGTTTCTGCCATTACTACCTGCCCGAGGAGCAGTTCCCCAAGGGCTTTGCCTTCGACTGTGATGACGTGAACTTCACCACGGACAACCTCTGCTTCGTGGGCCTCATGTCCATGATCGACCCGCCCCGGGCAGCCGTCCCCGATGCAGTGGGCAAGTGCCGCAGCGCGGGCATCAAGGTGTGGCCTGGGGCAGCCGGGGGAGGCAGGCCAGTGCCCCAGGGGCCAGCGGGGATGCTGGACCATCCCCAAATAATGCCCGCAGGTTATCATGGTCACGGGCGATCACCCCATCACGGCAAAGGCCATTGCCAAGGGCGTGGGCATCATCTCCGAGGGCAACGAGACCGTGGAGGACATCGCCGCCCGGCTCAACATCCCTGTCGGACAGGTCAACCCCCGGTGAGCGCCACCCTCTGGCTCCGTGTTCTGCCCCACGGGGTGGCCGGTCCCCCTCCCTTCTGGGCTTCCTCTGGTGACTCAGTGCCTGGGTCCTGTTCCCCCTCCACGTGGGAGGACAAGCAGCCTGGCGTAGGTCGGTATCCCAGCTTCGCTCCCGGGCTGTGTGACCTCAAACAAGTCATTCAGCCTCCCTCCGCCTCTCCCGTCTGCGGGTCGGGCCTGCCCGGCTCTCTGTCCGTGAGGCATCGCGGTGCCACTCCCCACGCATTGTGACCACTCTCTGCTCCTCGCAGGGATGCCAAGGCCTGTGTGATCCATGGCACCGACCTCAAGGACTTCACCTCCGAGCAGATCGACGAGATCCTGCAGAATCACACTGAGATCGTCTTTGCCCGCACGTCCCCCCAGCAGAAGCTCATCATCGTGGAGGGCTGTCAGAGACAGGTGGGCTGGGGCCCGTGTCCCTCGGAGGAGGCAGCTGGGCCTGGACTCCTGGTCCTGGAGGAGGAGGGGCGGGGGCCGGGCCTCTGGGCATCCTCTTCACACTCCTTTCCTGCAGGGAGCTATCGTGGCCGTGACTGGAGATGGTGTGAACGACTCCCCCGCTCTGAAGAAGGCCGACATTGGGGTGGCCATGGGCATCGCCGGCTCCGACGTCTCCAAGCAGGCGGCGGACATGATTCTGCTGGATGACAACTTTGCCTCCATCGTCACGGGTGTGGAGGAGGGTGAGTGGGCAGCTGGCCCTGGGAACTGGGGTGCCAGCAGGAGGCCACAGAAGGGCCTGGGAACAGGCCAGGGCTGCAGTGGAATGCACAGAGGGGAGACACCAGAATCCCACTGGCCCCCAGCAGGGCCCAAACTTGTCCTTTTCAGTTTCCCTCCCCGACAGGCCGGGGGCTTCCTGGGGGCAAGACTGAGCAGACGCATTTCTGGGTCTCCTTGTCGCCCAGTGCAGGGCCAGTCCGGCGGGCAAGGCCGACTCGGAAGCATTTTTAAAATACTCATATGCACGGCCATGAGAACAGAGGGGCCCTCAGGCGGCCCCTCCCCAGCCTGGGGTCGGGGGCAAGGACAGGGCTCCCTGCCGAGTCCCAAAGGCCACGCTGGCATTGTCGCCCAGGCAGTGTCAGGGAAGAGGGGCGCAGGCAGAGGAAGCTGGGCGTGTGAGGCAGGGACGCTGGGAGCCCAGGCCACACAGCCCAGCACCGCCTCCTGCCAGGCCTCGATGCGGCCACAGATGGGGCTTGCTCACGTTTAATTTTATTCTGACCTTCAAAGTAATTGATGGTCATTATAGAAAACGTGGAAAAGCATGAAGAAGGAAATTGGAATCGGAATCACCCATAACCTCCCATCCAGAGATCATCACTGTTCACACTGTGGTGCATCTTCTTCCCGTTTCTCTGCCATTTGAAATGTCCCCAGTGTAGAAAAATAATGCCCGATAAAAGAGAATTCAAGCTGAGCCTAAAATGAGAAGTTAAATGTCCTTATTTCTTGTCTCCTACCTCCCAGAGGACACCATGGTTAACCCTTTCTTACCCCTGGACATCCTCTACGCATATGCAACGCACGCACTCACAGATATACGCGTTCACCCCTTCTAGACATTTGTTGGGCTCCTCCCTTGTGCATCACGCAGGTGCTCAGCTGGGAGCAGAGCAGACACGGTTCCTGCCCCCCAGACGCTGAGAGAGACAGCTTTAAGTGCACAGACAAGTACATAACGACAAATTGCAATGAGTAAGAAGTTAGCAGGATGCGATGACAGATAGAAATGGGGATGATACCTAGATAGGGTAGATGAGGAGGGCCTCTGTGGAGTGACAGAAACAAAGTTTAACTTCCGGGAGGGGAGATTCCAGGTGTCCCCAAAAGCAGAGAGGGCGGCCTGGTGAACCCCACTGTCAGCCAGCTCTGACAGTTACTGATCTTGATTCAACCTCTGCTCCCTACACACGCACACACACACGCACACACACACGACACACGCCTTCAAGCACATTCAAGTCATCGGTTCATCTGTGAATATTTTAGGATAAGATACCTCTAGTTCGTGGGGAGCAGCAGGTGTGAACACCTAAGGGTCTTATTTTTACACAAAGGTGACCAAACCACCTACACCTGCATGCAGCCTGCTTTTTTTTTTT
>NW_011889271.1:133627-150277 GCF_000151845.1 Pteropus vampyrus | reverse complement strand
CAGCAGGTGTGAACACCTAAGGGTCTTATTTTTACACAAAGGTGACCAAACCACCTACACCTGCATGCAGCCTGCTTTTTTTTTTTTTTTTTTTTTTAGGCAAGGCAACCCTTGGTTGACCTCACAGATTGCAAGGACCTTGTCAGTTTACAATCCTTATTTTTTACTTTTTTAAGTCTATAGTACCTGATCTTCCTAGGTGGTCTCCCATCTAAGTACTAACCAGGCCCGACCCTGCTTAGCTTCTGAGATTAGACGGGCAGCCTGCTTCTCTGTTCCCTCTTGACGACGTATCTCGTGGCCCACGTCTCTGAGCATGTGAGGGAAGGGAGAGGGAGAGGCTGGCTGGGTTCGTCTTTAGTTTCTTTTTACTTTATACTTACTGTACTGATTGAATTTCTGTTGGGTTATGACATACGTACAGTGAGTTGAGCAGCTGGATGACCTCTTACCCACGTACACATCCGTGCAACCGCCAGACTCTGATCAAGAGAGAGAACATTTCCAGCCACCATTAGGGTTTTGTCGGGTCTTCTCCAGTCCGTATTTCCCCTCCCAGAAATAACCACTATCTTGACTTTTGGCGCCATAGATTAGTTTCAGATCCCACCTAAATGGAACAGTACGCTCTGCGTGCTTTTGTGTCTGGATTTTTCATTTGATGTAATGTGTGTGAGATTCATCCGTGGAGCTGGGTGTGGCATAGCTCATTCCTCTTCCTTGCTGAGTGATATTCTGTTGTGGAGAGGGACCACAGTTTATTTACCTGCTCCCCCGTGGCTGGACATTGGGGTCAGTTCTGGGTTTTGCTTTTGGGACGAATGCTATGGTGAACATTCTTGCACTTGCTTCTCTTCTCGATGGCCATAAGCACTGATTTCTCTCAGGCGTAAACCTAGGAGCAGGATTACTGGGTCGGTAGGGGAGGGGATGTTTCATAGAACTGCCAAACGGTCTTCCAAAGTGGCTGTTTTAAGAACGGTGGAACGAGGTGACAGGGTTGGACGTTCGTGTGGAAACGGGGCAGGGGGCGGTGAGGGAATGGATTAGGGAGGACACGTGGACTCGGCAGGGAAGGGACGGGGGCATGGGGCACCTGGCGGGGGCACCGAAGGTCTGAGCCTGCCATGCCACAGGCCGCCTGATCTTCGACAACCTGAAAAAGTCCATCGCCTACACCCTGACCAGCAACATCCCCGAGATCACACCCTTCCTGCTGTTCATCATGGCCAACATCCCGCTGCCTCTGGGCACCATCACCATCCTCTGCATCGACCTGGGCACTGACATGGTGAGCCTCAGCCACCCCCAGGGCCCCAGGAGGGCAGGGTCCCCCTTCCCCGGCTCACCTGGACTCTCCCTGCCCAGGTCCCTGCCATCTCATTGGCATACGAGGCTGCCGAGAGCGACATCATGAAGAGACAGCCCAGGAATCCACGCACTGACAAGCTGGTCAACGAGAGGCTCATCAGCATGGCCTACGGACAGATTGGTGAGGACCTGGGGACCCCGTCTCGCTTACGGCTGGATGCCCAGGCCCTGCAGCGGCGCCTGGCCCGCTGTGGGCAGGCAGAACCTCGTGCTGAACGAGCACAGTAGAAGCAGCCCTCAGTGCCGGAGGTTTGGAAGGGAGACTTGCAGTCAGGTAGTGGTCTTCCAGGCGGGGCCGGCACAGGTGGAGGACAGGCCCGGAGGCGGGTGCACCCGAGTGGCAGCTCAGGTGGCCTGGGTCAGGTGGGATGGAGCCACCAGGTTATCCATCTGAGGACAGCCCCCAATTTGAGGCTCCTGTCCTAGAGGCCCAACTCAGGTGCTCACCACCAGGTAACGCCCTCAGGTTGCCGTCCGGAGGCCTGGGTGATGCTCCAACAAGAGGATGGAGGTGGCCTGCCCTTCTCCTGGTGGGGGTCTCGGGGGCCCCCGAGGTGCACTGGGCAATCCCGAGCCTCTCCTCATCTCCCTCTCCCCTCCTCCCAGGAATGATTCAGGCTCTGGGCGGCTTCTTCTCCTACTTTGTGATCCTGGCGGAAAATGGTTTCTTGCCCGGCAACCTGGTGGGCATCCGGCTGAACTGGGATGACCGCACTGTCAATGACCTTGAGGACAGTTACGGGCAGCAGTGGGTGAGTGGGACTGGACCCCACGGCATGGCGAGGGCTCCCAGTGAGTGTGCCTGTCCACAGTAGGAGCCCCAGGCAAGCTGTCCTGCTTCCTACGATGGCCCCTCTGCTCCAGGGGCCATATCCAGACCCTCTCTGAGCACGTAGGGCCTCCTGGCACTCTCAGCCCAGCCTGTCATGGGCCCGGTGTCCACTGGCCATGCTCCATACTACCAGGCAAGATGCTTTCGCTGTTTCTTCCCCATCTCTGTCTGTCCCTTCAAAGTTCACTGGTGTTTGTCTCCTCTGGAGGCCCACGGGGTCCTTGACCTCCTCCCACTCTCCTCCACGCCAGGAGTGGTCCCTGGTCCCTGGCTGATGACCGAGGTCACCATTAACCTTTCTCCTTCCTTGCACATCTCCTGATTCTTCCCGTGGGGCATTTAGCCTAAGAGGGGAGACATCTCTGAGGCTCTGGGGGACTCCGTTGAGACAGAGTCCCTACTCTGCCCGGGGTGCAGATGGGAGCTTGGGGGCCGGGCTTGGGGCCAGGCTGCGGCCACACTGACTGCATCCTGCACGCTGGTCATGGCTCTTGCAGACCTACGAGCAGAGGAAAGTGGTAGAGTTCACGTGCCACACGGCCTTCTTCGTGAGCATCGTGGTCGTCCAGTGGGCTGACCTGATCATCTGCAAGACGCGCAGGAACTCGGTCTTCCAGCAGGGCATGAAGTGAGGGCCGTGCGGGGCTGGCCACGTCTGCCCCTGTCCTCTGTTTCAGTTTTTGCCTCTGAGTTGATTTTCTCTCAAGTGGTCACGTCTGCGTTGGATTCTCTCGGTCTCTGTCTGTCTCTCGCGTGCGCGCGTGCATGCATGCACGTGCGCGTGTGTGTGTGTGGTGTCACTGGGTCCCTCTCCAGCTCTGCTTTACCTTTCTGCACCCTTGCCTGCCTTTGTGTCTGTCACTGTCTCTGTCTGTCTTTGTCTTTCAATGTCACCACCTCCCTGGATCTGTCTTTGCCTCTCTCTTTGTGTCTTTACCTCCGTGTGTCTCCATGTCCATGTCCGTCTCTCCATCTGCCTCGGGGTGTGCTTCTGTCTCTGTGGGTGGGGGTGCTGGTCAGGTTCCCCGGGTCCAGCTCTGCCTGTGCCTCCAGGAATAAGATCCTGATCTTCGGGCTGTTTGAGGAGACGGCCCTCGCTGCCTTCCTGTCGTACTGCCCCGGCATGGACGTGGCCCTCCGCATGTACCCTCTCAAGTGAGTGCTCCTTGCCACCTCCAGTGTCCTCCGAGGAGCCTTCCCTGTGGGACAGCCTCACAGGCCCCGCCTCTGTGTCCCCCACGGCAGTCCTCATTCCAATGACACCAAGCCTCCGCACCCTCTGGGACATTCTCACAGTGGGCACTCTGCAGACCCTGGCCGGCGGCCATGGCCAGGGCACCCTCCCCTGTGGGCGGAAGGGGTCGAGGGGGACCCTGGCGCGGCCTCTCCTGTCCTCTGGGACTCTGCCCCTTGCTCCCGTTGTGGCCTCGTGCTGACGCTCTCCTGCTGTCCCATCTCTGCAGGCCCAGCTGGTGGTTCTGTGCCTTCCCCTACAGCTTCCTCATCTTCGTCTATGATGAAATCCGTAAACTTATCCTGCGCAGGAACCCGGGGGGTGAGGAGGCTGGGGCGGGGGAGGGGAGGCTGGAGGGACAGGCCAGGAGCTCGGGCGGTAGGGGGTGGGGAAGCGCTGTGGTGACCAGCCTGATGCTAACCTCACTCTGTCCCCCGTCTCTCTTCGGGGTCTCTCTCCCTTCCCTTTCCATCTCTTCCCTCTCTTCCTGTCTCTCTGGGCCTCCTGTTTGTCTTTCCACACGTCTCTGTCCTTTGCGGTTCCTTCCTGCATCGTTCTAACTCTCTCTCTGTCTTTGTGCTTCTCTCCATCTGTTTCTTTCCTCCTCTGTCTCTCCAGGTTGGGTGGAGAAGGAAACCTACTACTGACCTCGACCCCACCACCTCGCCCATCTCTTCCTTGTCCCCGAAGCCCAGGATGGCCCCCTCCAGGCCCCCCCATTTTGTATTCTGGGGAAGGGGCCCTCTCTCCCCGTGGCCCCCACCGTGGCCCTAACCCCTCAGAGGATCTCCTGCCCCCTCCCTCTCGAGACTTCCTCTGGCTGGCTTCTCTCCCTGCCCCCTGCCTCTGCCTTTCTCCTCTCTTTTCTGTGTCTCTGTTTCTCGCCCTCTCCTCATCCCGACCTCCCAGCTCCCTCCCTGGGCTCTTTTTTACTCCCCCTCAACCCCGGCTGATGCCATCTCTGGTTCTGGACAATTATCAAATATATCAGTGGGGAGAGAGAAGTGGTGTGTGTGTGTCGTGCTTGCTTTCTGGACCGGAGATGTGGGTGGGATGGTGTCCCTTGTGCTGGCACATGTGGCCGGGGGAGTCACACAGCACCAGGAATTTCACCTGGCACCAGCTCGGAAGTCACAGGATCTCAGGGTCATCAAGTCATGGAGTTTTAGATGCAATGAAAGTTAAAGTGAGAGCAGCTTGAATTCGCCAAGCGATGGGATTATGGGATCAGAACCGGGGAGAGGAAGGGACTCAGACTCAAGATGCTCTCATGTTGGACTTGGACCCTGCGGAGCGGTGACAGTGACGCCTGTGATGATGACAATGGTAGCGATTCATCGAGCGTCCACCCTGTGCTCTGCTCTCTTCTGTGTATCAGCTCATTTAATCCTCACAGGTGGGGGGAAAAAGGGACTTGCTCAAGGTCACACGGCTGAGAGGCGACAAATCTAGGATTTGTACCTAGGCTGTCCGAGCTCTAAGTCACTGTGCTCTTTCCTCTTTTTATTGAAATAAACATTCATACCATGGCATGCACAAATCTTAAAGGCACAGCTCAACGCTTTAAACAATTACATCCACATAACCACCACCCAGATCAATACAGAACACTTCCATCGGCCCAGAAAGTTCCCCTGTGCCTCTTTCCAGTCAGCCCCGCTCCAGAAGCAACTGCTGATCTGATTTCTGTCACCATCCTTTAGTCGTGCCGTGTTTGTACAAAGGAAACCTTATGGCATGTTGTCTCGTGTGTCTGACTTCTTGTTCTCAACATGTTTGTGAGATCATTCACATGGTCGTGTGGGTCTGTAGCCCACTTTCATTGTTACGTAGTATTTTACGTAGTATTTGTGTGAGTATAACATTCGTTCATCCAGTCTCTTATTGATGGACATTTGGATTGTTCCCACTTTGCGAATGTTACACTGGGTGCTGCTAGGAAAAGGAACATTCTAGTAATGACGCGTGTATGCCTCTCTGTTGGGTACATGCCTAGGAGTGGAACTGCTGGTCATGGGAGAGACCGTGTTTAGCTTTACTAGAAATAGCCAGACCCTTTCCAAAACTCTCACGTCATCCTGCAGTCCCACGCTGCACGAACGTTCCCGTTGCTTCGTGTCCTCGCCAACATTCGATATCGTCAGTCTTTTGAATTTTAGCCATTCTGGTTGGGCGGTTGTACTACTTCCCTCAAGGCAGCCTTCTTAACGCAGTCCAGAGATGAGAGTCAGAGGAGGGGCTGGGACCGGGATGCTAAGAGCTCATGAGTGTCAGTAGGTGTGTGCACATGTCCCCTGCACACACCTACTGACACTCATGGCTGAAGGAGGAGTGCCTGAACCTGATGTGGGGTTAGTCAGAGGGCAGGGCCATGTGTACCAGGCACTGTTCATGATGCCCAGGACAGAGCCTGGTCCTGGGAGGGGTTACGTGAGCCTGGAACTCTCCTAGGGAGGCCGCAGAAACTATTTTATTCATCGGGTACAGTGTGAGAAAGGCTCCCATAGACAAGTGGGCACTCAGAGGCCCAGAGAGGGCAGGGACTTCCTCCAGGTCAGCAAGGGTATAACCCACGTTTCTGATTGTCTATGCTAAGGTCTTCTTACCCTCCCAGATCTTCCTCTGAGGATCCAAGAGGCAAGAAGGAGGCCTTGGTTGGAGGGACCACGGGCCAGGGTCCATCTCCCAGTCCTTTCGGGCGCTCCCTCATCTTGCACCATCCCCTAGTTCAGGGCCCACCTACCAAAGATCCCCTCTCAGGGACCCCAACTTCCACCATCTTCTTGTGAGAGAAGCGGTCCTCCCATCTCTCACAATATCTCTGCCTCAGTGCCCTCTCTCCCATAATCGGTTTCCAAGGGCTGCTCTCACACACTACCCCTGGGACCAGGTCCCATCTCCCCAAATCCCCTGACTCAAAGATTCTCCCCATGCTCCGCTCAGAGAGCCCCTCCCACAGTGTCCTTGCCTCTGGACCCCACTATCCACGGTCCATGATGTTCGACACCTCCAGGCCTTTGCCTTAATATCCTCTGCTCAGAACAAGTCCTGGTGGATTATGGAGTAAAATCACTTTCAATGAGTTCCTATAAGGAAGCCCCGCAGCTCTCGTAACAAAAGTCAAACCCAAATTTCCCAAGGCTGGCCATGGGAGGAAGCAGCCGGACCTGTGCCTCCAACTCTCTGCTCCTCAAGATTCATCTTCATCTTGGGGGCTCTGTCACTGGTGACCTCTGAACTCAGGTACTGCTCCCCCATTAATGTACTCACCATCCGCCTTTTCTTTCCTGAAGCCAACCTGGACCCAAGTGAGAAAACTGAATGCGACTCCACTAAAAGTCTAGGGCTGACAAATGGGAAGTAAACAGTAATGAGCCAGACTGATCTTCAAAGTGTGGTTCACTGCGCTTCGGCTTGGGACACTGTCCCACCCCCAGGAGGCCTCTTTGCCTATCGCTCCACCAGCCCCTTGAGGCAGGGGCATCTTCCTCATCTCCCGGAAATACACCAGGCCTCAAAGCCCAAACCCAAAAGGAACGTGGACCTTGGAAGATAAAAGTTGGGGTTCGGTGTTGCCTGGATTTCCCATGTGGGAATTCTACTCCAGCCTCAGCCAACCTTGGAAAACGAGGCCCTCAGTCCATGAAAGGGGGCTCAGGCTTCCTTACACACACATTCTTGAGGCTGTTTTGTGCACACCTTTAGAGCACCAGCCGTTTTCCCACAATTCATGCAGGGGCAGGGGCAGGGGCAGGGGCAGGGGCAGGGGTAGGGGCAAAGACTGAGAAAACCACGGCCGTGGGAACTAGGGAGAGGAAAGGCTCAGGCCTCAGACACCAGCCACTCTTCGGGACATCCACAGGGCCAGGAGCCCCTAATACTTTGCTGTTATACTTGAGAAGGCTGATCTGTAGGAATAATCATAACATTCACGATAATATAGTAGCAATAACATCCACTACCATTTATTGAGCAGTTACAAAGTATCAAGACTTAAGCACTTTACTCAGACCATGTAACTGAATCATCTAAACTGTTTAAGGGTGGTACTCGCAGGATGCCCACTGTTCAGGTGAAGACAGAGGTTCAGGGAGGTGACGAGGTCAACAGCCTGGATTTTCACCTCTGACTCCAGAATTCCAGCTCTTTTAATTATAACAACCTCCTCTTTTAAAAGTTCTCACCCTTTCCCTTTTCCTACTTCTCTCTTTCCTATCGAAAGGGTGTCTCTAGGTCCCTAGTCCTAACCCATTCAACCCTGGGAGCCCAGGGTTGTGGGGGAAACTTTGCAGCAACTACGGCCCTCTCACTAGCTTCGAGGAAGGAATTTCCACGAATTCTCTACAGTCTCACTATTCAAAACATGGTCCAGGCACTAGCAGCATCAGCATTAGGTACTTGATTAAAAATACCTATGAATGGGCACCACCCCAGATCTTCTGAATCAAAATATGTAGTGTTTTATCAAGCCCTTCAGGTGTTTCTTACGCCCTCTAGAGTCTGAACGACAGCTCTAGAAGGTCCCGTTATACCCTGCCCGGGAGAGAGTACACAGCACTTGTTCCTTAAGCGCTCGCATAACGCCTACTCGTGACAATCCCCCTCCCCTGACGCTACATGTTCGGCTGCTGAAACTACAACTCCCACAATGCCCACAAGGGCTCATCGTTGCTTTAAGCGACTACATTTCCCAACGCGCCTTGCGAGCCAGACCACCATCATGGCGTCCGCCGTCCCCGACATCATCAGGACTATAACTCCCACAGTGCTCAGCGGCAGAACTCCCGCCCTCAGCGGCTCCCGAACCCTGCCACGTCCACTCGGCTGGGTGGGGCCCGGCTCCCGCGGGGCGGGCAGGGTGTGGGGAGCCCGGGGCTCGTTACAGCGGTTCTACCCCTCACGACGCAGGCATGGCGGCTGAGGACCAGCAGAAGGATGCCGAGGAGGAAGGGCTGAGCGCCGCGTGAGCAAACCGGCTGTCGCTCCCCTGAGACTCGGGAGTCAGGCCCTCCGCCCCCTCCTCCCTCGGGTCCCAGGAATCCGGGCCCCCAGACACTAGAGTCTAGGCCTCTGGACTCCTCTTCGAGGACTCTGGAGTCTGGGCCCTCAGCCCCCTCTTCCCCTGGGGTCCAGGAGTCTCGGACTCTTCCCCCCTTTCCCACCCACCGCCCCCAGAACCCCGGAGTCTGGCTCCCTGAGGCCCCCATCCAGGTCCACCGCTAGCTAACCTGGCCCCGCCCACCAGGACCCTGCTGCCGAAACTGATCCCATCCGGCGCCGGCCGTGAGTGGCTGGAGCGACGCCGCGCGACCATCCGGCCCTGGAGCACCTTCGTGGACCAGCGGCGCTTCTCGCGGCCCCGCAATCTGGGCGAGCTGTGCCAGCGCCTCGTCCGCAACGTGGAGTACTACCAGAGCAACTATGTGTTCGTGTTCCTGGGCCTCATCCTGTACTGCGTGTGAGTGCCTCTCCGCCCGACCTCGCCCCCTTCAGGTCGCACTGGTCGGCCCGGCCCTCAGCGGCCAGCCCCTCCTCTCACCTGCCAAACTCACCAAAAGGCCAGGTCCCTACTGCCGCATCAGCCTGGCCAGGACGCGGTGTGACCAAATGTGACCTGAACTTGCCTGATCTCAAGGACATAACCTGTCCTCCGCTAGTGTAGGTCAGGGTCCCCCTGGCTGGGTCAAACATCCTCAGCTGCCTGACCGATGCCTCTTTACCTTTCTCCAGGTTGACGTCCCCCATGCTACTGGTGGCTCTGGCCGTCTTCTTTGGTGCCTGTTACATCCTTTATTTGCGCACGTTGCAGTCCAAGTTTGTGCTCTTTGGTGAGAAATTTCCTGCCCAGATGTATCCCTGACCCCTCAAATCCTGGTCTCTTGGAACAAAAAGCTCCAGGCCCAAACCCACGTCTACCCAAGCCTAGATCTGCGCTTGAGCCCCCAAACCCCATCCCTTAAAATCTCAGATGCACCAGATGCTCCCATCAGGTCTCAGCCACCCAAATTGTTATTCCCCAAACCTAGAGTGGAATTCCCCAGAACCCGCTCATCACCTAGTTCTTGTTCCTTAAACCTACCCCTCTCCCTCCCTAACCTCTCTGCAGAAAGCGTCAGCTGCAGGTACCCACACTGGACAGTAGGTGGCGATCTTACGCTGGCCTAGATCTGTCCCCCTTCTCTGTCTTGCTTCCTGGGGTGGGACCAAAAAGATCTTGGGACTTCTCAGGGAGAGAGAAGCTGAGGCCTGCAGCTCATGTGGTCACAGACTGGTACCAAACACCATTTGAAAGGAAGAGGGGCCTGAGTCCCCACCCTAGGGAAGCTCAAGGTTTAGAGTGGGGACAGAGAAGAGTTGAGATCAGATAAGCAGTAGCCCTGAGACAGACTCCTTCAGGGACCTGCAGGTTATCTACATGACAAAGGTGGGCTGGTAGAGAGGCATGGTGACCAAGCACAGGGCATGGAGGGAGCCCCTGGAGCACAGCTGTGACCTGGCTTCTGCTGCTGCTGCCCCCTGGGGCCTATAGACCCAATCTTCCAATCCGCCAAGAGAAACCAGAAATCTGTTGTTATGTGAAATCATTTCACTTCTCTGTCATCCACAAATTCTTAGGGAACATTGTGCAGGCTCAAAAAACACATCCACAGGTCAGACTTGGCCCTTGGGCCACCAGATTAAAACTCCTGGTCTGCGTGAGTGTGGGCTGAAGCTGGAGAGCCCTAATCTGGGGGAGTGGGAGGCTGGGAGCTTCCTAGAGGAAGTGGGGTTGAAGGCAGAGGGCAGGGGGCTGAGGAGGGTGTATTGTATTCTGGTGGACAGTGGGGATATCGGGAAAATGGGTGGGGCCAGGACTCTGAGGGCTTTGGCATGAGAAGTTTGAATGTTCCTGAGGCACCCAGAACTTGTGACAGCGGACTGTTGGGGGGCATCTGGGGTTACTTTGGGAGCGGGGACACATGTCTGAACAGCTGCTCCAATGCCATCTGCCCCCAGGCCGAGAGGTGAGCCCTGCCCATCAGTATGCTCTAGCTGGGGCCGTCTCCTTTCCCTTCTTCTGGCTGGCTGGTGCAGGCTCAGCTGTCTTCTGGGTCCTGGGTAAGTACAGGGTCTGGTGGCGGAGGTAGGGGCCAGAAAAGGGAGCGAGGCCCTGAGCTGCCTGTTTTCCTGCAGGAGCCACCCTCGTGGTCATCAGCTCCCACGCCGCCTTGCACCAGATCGAGACCGTGGACGGGGAAGAGCTGCAGATGGAGCCGGTGTGAGGCATCTCCCAGGACCTGCCAGCCTCCCGAACCAGCTGCCCCATCTCTGCACCGCTGTCCTGCACAGCTCTGCTGCTCCGGCCAGAGGCCCCCTTCTTATCCCAGGCCCAAGGAGGGACCCAGCTTTGGAAATAAAGCTGTCGTAGTTGTGTCATGCAGCACGTACTCTCCCAGGATCTTCTGTGGATCTGTGCGGGGGGATGCTGGGGAACCGCAGAGACCGAGACAGAGGGACTTCAGTGGGAGAAGACAGTAAGCAAGATGAATAACTAAAATATGGTAAGGATGGCCAACGGCGATGCACGCCAAGGAGAAGAAAAGAGTTGGGAAGGGAGACTGTGCCAGGGGTCCCCCAGGCCACCCCCATGCTCGATGATTTGCTAGGGAGACTCAGTACACAGTTGGACTCACGGCTATAGTTTACTATGAAAGGACACAGCAGAGTCACATGGGGCGAAGTCGAGACCAGGTACAAGCGTCCCAGAGTCCTCTCCCAGCAGAGTCACATCGGACGTGCTTGTTGCTTCCGGCAGTGAATTGTGATAACTGTAAAACGTCTGCCGGGGAAGCTCATTAGAGTCGCAGAGCCCAGGCGTTTTGCTGGGGGTGGCCACCTAAGCACTCTATATAGCACGGACCAAATTCCAGACTCCCAGAAGGAAAGTAGGTGTTCCACAGAAACAGTGTCATTTGCACAAATAGTGTAGACAAGTGAGCCGCTCCTATCAGGCAATGGTGGGGACCCTCCTGAAATCCGAGTTCTAAGAAGCCAGCCAGGAGCTAGCTACACAAGCAGCTAAGGACAGCAGTCTGTTCCTCCCAGAGTAAGTTCTGGAAATGAGATACAGGTTAAAGAAGGCCTCCCTGAGGTGAGGTGACATCAGTGAAGACCTGAATGGAGCTGCAGATGCTTGGGAGGGAGAATGTTCTGGGCAGAGGAAGTGGAGAGTGGGTGCAAAGGCCCAGAGACGGCAGTGTGCCCGGAGGTCGAGGGGGTCAGGAGGCCGGTGTGGCGGTGTGGCTGCAGCAGGTGAGCTGGATGAGAGTGACAGACTTGCAGGTTTCAGTGAGGGCTTTCGCTTCACTCTGGGTGAGGCGAAAGGGACACGATTTGCTTTTCATTATAATGCGAAGACTCGTGGAAATGCTGACAAAAGAGTCCCACCTGGTAGGGAAAGCTCCAGGCACATGTGACAAGTGAGGTGACGGAGAGGGCCCGAAAAGCTACTTCAGATGGGGCTGACCAGGGAGGGCTCTCTGAGAACGGGACATTTCAGTGAGCCCTGACGGACACGAGCCAGCCACAGAAAGCTGCAGGTGGCATGGCCTCCCACCTTGTGTCTCGTCACCAAAATTCACCGTTTCATTGTTCATTCAGCAAGTGTTTATCACTGAGTACCCAGCATTCTGGAATCCTGTCACAGATGGCGGCCGCTTGAAACCTGGCTGGTCCAAATTGAGACATGCCGTGAGGGTAGAGTACACACCAGATACCGAAGACTGAGTAGGAAAAGGGCGTAAAACTCCCCATGATATTTTATACTGGTTATGTGTTGGAAGGATAATGGATATACTTGTTTAAATTATTTTCTCCTTTTTTACTTTTTAAAATTTGATTAAGTAGAAAGTGTAAGGTCACATTCATGGCGCGTATTCTGTTCTTACTAGACACGCTGGCTTAGGTGCCAGGGAAATGTCAGGGCTGCAAACAGATGAGGTCCTCTGGGACCTCGCGTCCAGCTGGAGGGGCGCGCCACACACCCAGCAACAGGAAACTCACACAGTGATAAGTGCACAGAAGTCAATCAAGCGGGGCTAGAGAGTGGCTGAGGAAGGTGCCGGGCTCGCTGAGCGGGGCGGCAGGGCCTTGCTGGGCAGTGAGGAGGAGATGGACCCTTGGAGGTCTGGGGGAAGAGTGGTCCAGCCAAAGGGACCAGCTAGTGCGCAGGCCCTGAGGTCGGACCTGCTCTGTGACGAGGCAGTGCTTAAGAGTGAGGGGACATCCTTAGGAGACTGGCAGGGAGGCTGTTGGCCAGATCATGCAGGACAAGCCAAGGTGAGGTCTTTGAATTTTAGCTAAAGGTAATGTGGAACTATAGAAGGGTTCTGAGCAGGGGAAGGACCGATTCAGGTGTGAACATTAGAAATATTCCTCTCGGTTTGTTTGGGGTTGGGCTGGATGGAGTGAGACCAGGGAGGATGAGCCATGTGGGGAAGATGAGGCCAGGACGTGGAATGGAGAGGGAAGGCACATTCAGGAGGAGGGCTGGGGCTTGGCGACTGACCCGTGTGGGAACTGAGTGCAGGGACAGGCAATGATGACCCCCCCACCCCTCCTCCGGGTTTCAGGCTTCCAGCACAATGGGAAGACTAGGCGGCCTGGGTATCAGTCCACACACGGGTCCTAGACAGTTACCAGGGGCATGCTTCCAGTGGCAACCACCAGAGGGCGGAACAGTGCTTCCGCCTGGCCTTCTCCAGGGAGGGAGCCGGAGCCAGAGCCACGCCTGTCCTGGGAGATGGCCTGAGGTGCCCGAGGCCAAGTCAGGGACTCTGCTCTACCCTGAAACCAGCATCCTAGTCCCAGTGTGTGGATAGCAGAGAGCATTCGTTTGTCGATGCAGATACCAGGTCCCAGAGGAGACAGTCTTCATCTCCACAGCGCTGGGTGGTCACTGTCTGGTTTACACTGTGGGGCCTGAGTGAATATGGACCATCAGGTGCCTCGTTGGAGGTGACTGAGGCTGGCGGCCCAGGGACCTAGGGCTGAGATTCCTGAGTCAAGCGGTGGGCAGCTTGGTCCTAGGGGCAGCGGGAAGTTGAGACTCAGTCCAGAGGCCTAATCTGCGGGTGACTGACTATAGGTCCCTCGTTCTGATGTTGAATTACTGAGATGCTGAGAGCAGAAGCTTCCATACAGGGTGGTCAAGACTGGGGCTCCATTTTCCCACTTATCACTTTCTGGGTGACCTTGGGATTGAGAGGTTTGTTTTGTGGTAACAGAAACTGGGGGCTTAGTGTCTCATCAAGGGGACAAAGACCAAAAGTCTGGTGGTCTATTGTGATGACAGAGGCTGGGGGTCCATTTGGCTGGTTGCAAGAGACAGATTGTGGACCTGGTTGTCAACTGCATGATTAAAGAACCTGTAGGCCAGGTTTGGGGTGACAGGGACAAGGGACCCAGTTGTCCATTATAGAGTGACAGAGCCAGAGAGTGACTACACCTCATTTGGGGTGTCCGACTGGGCCTCTGGTTGTCTTGTTTGGGGTCCAGTTTGGGGTAAGAAAAATTGGGGATGCTATCAACTTTGAGGTGACAGAGACTGTGGTCATTTATCTAGCTTGAGGTGACGCAGAAGGGGATTCTTGAGGCCTGGGTGTCTAGGTAGCAATTTGGGATCATGACACTGGGTGTCTAGGACCCTAATTTGGGAAGACAAGGTAGGGTGTCCCCTTGGCTGGAAGCAGCCTGATTGAGGTCTGGTTGTTTCCTTGGGCACCAATGCTGTTTAGTTGATAGTGACAGAGCCTAGGGTCCTATTACATGATTTGGGACAATAGGAATTGGGGGGTCTTAATGCCTAGCATGAAATGACAGTGACTTGGGGGGACCGCGTTGTTTAGTTTGGAGAACATCTTATCTAGTTTGGTGTTGAAAACAGTGAGTCTGGTTCCCCAATTTTAAGTGACAGCTTAGGGACTCTTCTAGTTGGGAGTGACAGGGACTGGAGTTGTTTGAGGTGTCAGAGACGGATTCTTGTCACAGTTGCAGTGATGGGGCTGGGATCCTAAGGTCTAGTTTGTGGTGGCAGACTAGGGGTCTGATTGTCTAGTTTTTGAGGTGGCCAAGACTGGTAGTTCTGGAGCTTTTATAGGAGTATCAGAATTGCTACCTAGTCTCTTTCTGGGCAACAGAATGGTAATCTAGTTGCGGGTTGAGGCACCAAAATTTTAAGATTTGAGATGCCAGACTGAGCGTTCAGTTACTAGTTTGGAGCAACAGAAATTGGGTGTCTGGAGGACTCCACTGGGATCTCTGTGACTTGTGGTCTGGTTATCTCATGGGGTGCCAGAGACATAGGCCAGTTGTCTGGCTTGGGGTTACAGAGCCCGAGGGACTGGTTATCTTGTTTGGGGTGATGACACTGGGGTACAGGGCTTTGGTTTGGCCCCTGGGCTAGGCTGAGGCGGCAGACACTACAGATCTGTCACCTAGTTGGGGGTGACAGACTGACTGGGTCCTGTCATTTGGCTTGGAAGGCAAAGATTACTGACGTGGTTGTCACGACTGAGGTCTCAGAAGACTGTGGCGTTTCTTTGTGTAGTGTGGCGTGCAAGAGGCTGGGGGTCCAGATGTCTGGTTTGGAACAGCAGAAGCGGGGGTTTATTTGTCTAGGTTGGGGTGGCAGAGATGAGGGGTTCTGTGATCCAAGGACCTGGCCTGGGGTGACAGAGACTAGGAATTTGAGTTTGGGGTGACAGAGACCCAGAGGTTAGTTGTCTAGTTTGTGATGACACAAATTAGATCAGTTGTCCTGTTTGGGATGAAGTGACTGGGGTTCCAAGATCTAGTTTAAGGTGACATAGAATGAGAATTCACTTGCTTGGTTCTCTCAGCGGGTGGGACCAGGGGCCTGGTTGTCCAGGTTGGGATGACACACTGGAGTCTAGTTGAGAAGATAAAGATTAATGGGGCTGTGGGCCCAGGTCTCTAGTTTGAGGTGACATGTTATGTGTCAGTTGCTCAATGTGGAGTGACAGAGCCTAGCAATACCATTGTCTGTTTGGAGCGGCCGAGTCTGGGGGTTAGTTGCCTAGTATTATGGGATAGAGGCTGGGTCCCAGGACGTTTTGAGGATGACAGACTGGTTAAGACTGGAGGTTTGGTTGTATAGTCAGAGGGGGGATGGGGCGCTCACCTCGTTAACTCGTGGATACAGTTTGAGTTCTGATCGTCTGGTTGGATGTGCAGAGCTTATTCATCCATCATCATGTTTAAGGTGACAGAGACTAGATCTAGTTGTCTAGATGGGGGGACAGAAATTGTTGGCCTTCTTTTCTCGTTTGGGTGACAATTACTGGGTTCCTCTTGTCCAGTTTGGGGGAGACAGAGACCGGGGTCAGTTGTCTAGTTTGGGGCGGTGAGACCAGACGTCAAGGGCCCTATTTTGGGGCAATATAGTTGGATACAGACCCTGAGTTCTAGGTGATGCTGGCTGCTTGTCTCTGGGTCTGGGGCCAGTTTGAACAATAATTCAGTTTAGGTTCAGAAACTGTGGGACAAGTCTAGCTTGGGGATAGCAGAGTTGGGGTTCTCATGATCTATTTGGAAATGATGGGGTAACAGATTGTGGATTCTGGTGGATTTGAAGGAATCGAGATGGGGGATCGGCCTATCTCTTGTGGATGACAGAAACTAGGGGTACCTCGTCAAGGGTATCAGAGACTGGGGTTCTGTAGTCTACTTTGAGATAACTGACTAGAAGCTCGCTCGTCTAGTTTGGAGAGACACAAACTCTGGATTCAATGGCTTAATTTGAGATGACACACAGCATTGTGGATACTACTTATATTTTCATACCAAGGGTCTGGTGTGCTGTTTGGGGTGTTGTGACTAGCTATATAACAGAGATTAAGGTCAAGGGCCTTAGGCCAGGAATGTGACTGTGTAGTGTGTGGCAACATGGCGGCTGGTCGTGTAGCTCAGGCCACAGAGACTGGGGATATGGCAGTGTAGCCGGAGGCCATGAGACAGAAAATTGCCTTTTTTTAGTTTGAGATAGCAGAAACTGTCATTCCAGTCTCCTAACTTGGGGTGCAGAGCCTGTGGACTCAGTGCCTTCCAAATGCAGCTGAGTCTGAGAGCGCTGACACCTGAATGTTCCTGGGGTGACTGAGTCAGGGGGCTTCTGCACCCAGCTGTGGGGTCCCTGGATGAATGTGGACTTTTG
>NW_011889271.1:130052-132212 GCF_000151845.1 Pteropus vampyrus | reverse complement strand
GGTTCCTTGTACCTGGCTTGAGATGATGGAGTTTGGGGTGTTGTTGCTTAGGATGGTGGTATCTGAAGCTAATCACCCAGGTACCTAGTTAGGAGTGACTGATATGGAGGCTCAGACCTTGGGAAGCCTAGATGCCTGGATTAGGGGTGGCTTGATCTGGCGTCTGACACCTAGTTCAGGGGTGGACTAACCTCAGGGCCCAGATGCTGTTGAGGGTTTACCAACAGAGAGGCTTTAATGCTTATTTTATTTCAGAGGCACTGAGACGGGGGACCAGCTGCCTCATTTTGAAGCGTCTCAATGTCAGCTATCTATTGAGGTCGTGGCCATGAAGAGGTTAGAGGTTACTACCCGTGGGGGATCCCAATGCTCATTTAATGGTGATGGTAGCTGAGACTCCACATACATGCTTCAGGGCTGAATGAGCCTCAGGACCTAGTTAACAAATTTGGGGTGACTGCGTCCTTGATGCGGTGATGGTGGGTAACTGAGTTAAGGTCCAGAAGCTTGGACTGGGGATTAGAGGCTAGTTTGGGGCACCTGACTGTGAGAGTCTACATCCTTAGTTTTGGGGGTCACCGAGTCTAGGGACGCAAGCCTGTATTAGTTTCCTGTGTCTGTAACAGACTGGATGGCTTAAAATAGCAGAAATTTATTTTCCCGGAGTCCTGGAGGCCAGAAGCACAGAGTCAAGGAGTCCGCGGTGCCGCGCTCCCTCTGAGGGCTCCAGGAGAGGCCCCTTCCTGGCCTCTTCTCGCTTCTGGTGGCTGCAGCACCCCTGCCTCTGTCTTCACGGGGCCTTCTCTCTGCGTCTCTCTCCTGTCTCTTTAAGGACACTTGACATTGGATTTAGACCCCACCCAGGTAATCCAGAGTAAGCTCACCTCCAGATAGTTCACTTAACTATATCTGCAAATACACCTTCCCCAATAAAGTCCAGGGTTAGAACATGGACATATCTTTTGGGGGGGTCACCATCTACATACTACAGGAGTGTTTGAGGCAGGCACCCTAAATTCTGAGTTTGAGTCTCTCTGATTGTTGGATTCCCAGAGTTTGGTTTAGGACTACTGACTTTGGGGGTTCTTCACTTAATGTGCCTACTTTGGGGGGCTAACAGCCTATGAGGTTCTAATGGTTAGTGTATGAGTAACTGAAGCTTGGGGATCAGAAGCGTAGTTTGGGCATCGATAAGCTTCAATTGGGAGGCTAGCTGCCTAGTTTTTTGGTTAACTTACTGAGGAGTTTGTGACTCATGAATAGGGGTAACTGAGGGGGGAAGCTCAGATGTATATTTTAAAGGGTGGCTGATGCTGGGCTTCCAGATGCCAAGTTGGGGGTGATGGTAGAACCTAAATGACTAATGTCGAGGTGACTTGCTGGCGGCGGGGGGCGGGGGGGTTTGTCCCGATCTTAGTTTAGTGGAAACTGAGCCTAGGGAGCCAAATGGCTAGTTCAGGGGGAGCCTTTTGCTGGATTGGGTAGAAATCCTGTTTGGATTGAGTCTGGGGATCAAGATTGGGGCTGCTCGGTTCAGGGATGGAAGTTTTAGTCCCATTTTTTAATTCGTATTGAGAATGGGGATCATACGCTGAGAGGGGTGACAGCAGCTGGGGGCCCATTTGTCCAGATTGTGGGTGATTTACCTTGGGATCTTGATGTTTAAAGTTCAGTGGGGAAGATGTGTGCTGACTTCGGGACCCCTGATGCCTAATTTTGGGGTGACTAAGTCTGGGGGAATACCTATTTTAGGAGTGACTTGTAGAATTACTGATTTTGGGGTGACTGACCTAAGGCCCATCTCCCTTATCCTATCGGTGTGTCTTGGGCTGGAGGTTTGGAGTAAATGGTGCTAGGGCCCAGAATCCTCATTTTGGGGTGTCTGGGGCTGGGTTGATGGTACATCCTTGGTGTTTCTGGGTCTGGGTTATTAATCACATGGCTTGGGGTGGCCAGCTCAAGGTAAAGGTCAGATCCTAGGGGTCTTCTCTCTGTCTGGACGTTTCTGCAGAAAGATGGGGTTTTGCGTGCTTCGTGTGGGTATGTAGACGTCTTTGAGGGAATCTGAGGCTGGGGCCCAGAAGTGCTAAGGTCCTGGTCCCCAGCTCTAAGGGCTCCAGCCTGTGCTGCCGTCACCGCTGTGCCCTCTTGTGAGTCTTA
>NW_011889271.1:127493-129240 GCF_000151845.1 Pteropus vampyrus | reverse complement strand
GCCGTCAGCGGGGCCGGAGGGGCCGGAGGGGCCGGAGGGGCCGCGGGAGCCCGACCCCAGTCGGCAGAGACCAGCGAGACCGCCGGACAGAGACGCTGAGACGACCCAGAGAAAGTTCGGAGACGCGGAGTCAGGGACCTGGGAGGGCGTCGAGGGAGGGGACCGAACAACGGCCCGGGGAGTCCCCCCAACGGTTATTGCTCCTCGCTTCTGAGCCCAGGAGTCCGGGAAGGCAGTGGGAGTGCGGGGCTTCGGCCACGGCTGCGGTCAAGGCCTCCAGGGCCTGAGGAGGAAGATGAAGCTGGGGGCCAGAAACTGGGGTCTGAGAGAGAAGTGGACTCGGGACCGAAGTCTGGGTCCTGAGAGAGGAGACTGGGGACCAGGCTCCAGGTTCTGAGAAAGGAGGGGGCTGGTGGCCAGGACTCCGGGGTCCTGGGAAGCAGACGGGGCTGGGAGCCTGGCATGGGGGGCGGGGGGCTGGGGTGGGAGCCCCCTGATTGATTTCTGTTTACGGCTGTCCCCGCGGGCGGAAGAGCGAATCGCGCCCCATCCATCAACAGGCTCGCAGCCTCCCTAATAAAAACATTTTACTCCTAAATGATCTCGAACTAATTAACTCAAAGTGTTAATTAAAGTTTGCGCAGACAGCATTGTCATCAGGGAGGGCGGTGGATCCATCTTCTTGAGAGAGAGACAGGGTTTGGGGGGGCATCTGGAGAAGAAGGGAGAGCTTCCCATCCCCCTCCCCCACCGATCGCGGCCCCCTGCTGGGCTCAACGCTCCTCGAGGCCTCCCTGGCTTCTGTCTGGCATCTCTGTCTCTTCTCTGAGTTTTTCTCTGTTGCTCTCTTGATCTGCCTGTGTCTCTCCCATCTTGTCACTATGTTGGTGTCTGTCTCTGAGTTTCAGCTTCTTTCTGTCTCTGTCTCTTACTCTCTCTTGTGGGAACACTGTCTCCCCAAGTTGCTCCCACCCCCCCCCATTAATGTGGAGCCTTTGTCCCAGTCTGTGTGTGCCCCCGGGGTTATGTGTTCATCAGGGTTTGTGTGTGCACAGGTACGCATGAGTCCAGGGACATGAGTGTGTTTGGATGTGTGTGGGCAGTGCCAACACGCAGGCTGTAGGACTCTAGCACGGTGTCCCTGAGACAGTGAGGACCTCTGGGGGTCCCTGGGGATGGGGCCTGGGTCCCCTTCCTGTCTCCCTCTGGCATATAGGCAGGCAGCAGCAAATCTGCAGGTGCACTAGGTGAGTGTTCAAGCATGAACTCGACGGTGAACTCAGGCAAACTCGTGCACAGGTTTGCGTGCAGCCCTTCCCTCTGCCCCCGCACAGTGCCTCCTCCTCCCCCGCCCCAGCTGGGACCCATCGCCCCTTCCCCCTCTCCCAAAGCCGACAGCAGGCAGGGCAAGGGAGCTGCGGCCAGGACAGGCCACCAGGCCATGGGCATCTGTGGGGTGGCTGGCTGGGCGGCCCCGGTGTGAGCTCATACATCAGGGCTGACAGGCTCCGAAAGCCCCGGAATTAAAACCTAAATCGAATATTGATCACCCGCTCTGGCCGAGGTGCCCACTACGGCCCCCCCAGCTCCCGCTTGCGCTCCCTGCTCTCAGGCATCACCACTGTCCTGTCTTTCTTTCTTGCCCTCTCTCTCCCCTGCTTCTCCCCACCCTGACCCCACTTCGTCTGGTGACTTGTCTCTGGCCCTAGCCGATGTCCTCTCAGTCAGAGACAGAGAAATAAACACA
>NW_011889271.1:124485-126698 GCF_000151845.1 Pteropus vampyrus | reverse complement strand
GCTACCCCACCCCCACCCCCACCCCATGGCTCCCAGGCTGGGGTGGGCGGCGGTGGAGGCAGGCGGTGGTGGCTGCCGGGGAGAAGATGAATCTTTCATGAGTGATTTGCGGCCGCCTCTTCTCGTCCCGTGTTGTTTAATGTTTCAATTTGGGCGAAAGCAAAACATTCAATCAGGCGGATTAAGTGCGTAATGCGTCTCATCGCTCAATCTGTCGCCTCCGCCGGGCAGCCCGCCGGGTGGGGGGGCGATAGGAGGGGGTAGTGGGTAGAGACCCCAGCCAGGGGAGCCCCATCCCCAGCTCCACTCCTACGCTGTGCCTCGGGAAAACCCTCAGCCTGGAATGCCCGCCAGGCCACAGTCTCCCCCAGTCCTGGGTCCACCCACACCCCACGTACCATGTGCTCCATCTCAGGGTGTCCCCTTGTGTTTGGGTGCCCTGACTTCTCTGTACTCCTCTGTCTACCTGCCTCGCTCC
This sequence comes from Pteropus vampyrus, assembly GCF_000151845.1. NCBI lineage: Eukaryota > Metazoa > Chordata > Mammalia > Chiroptera > Pteropodidae > Pteropus > Pteropus vampyrus. The sequence goes on along the minus strand of NW_011889271.1, from coordinate 126,220 downwards.
CCCTGCCTGTTTTTGTGTGTCTGCTTGTCTTTTTTGGATGTGTTGCCTGTTTCTCTCTAGTTCTGTCTTTCCACGAGTGTCTGCCCATCTCTGCCCGTCTCTCTGCCCGTGTCCACCTGTATGTCCTGCATCTCTCTGTCCACCTGTCTCCTCTCTGTCTGCTCCCTGGGTTTTCTCTTCTTTGCATCTCCCTCTTCTCTCTTCTTTAGATCCATCTGCCATCCCTCTGTCACATTGTCCTTCTGTCCACATGGTTGCTGTCTCTGTCTCTCATACTTTCTGTACCCGAGTCTTCTCCCCAGCCCCAACTCTCTCTGTCTGACGGTCTCCCTGTCACTCTTACCCTCTGCCCACTGTCTGTGGGGACGCCCCTCTGTCACCAGCTTTTCCCTCTCTTTCTCCACTTTGGTCCCTGTCTCCATGACTTCTCACCCTCTCCCACTCTGTTTCAACCGGGGTCTCAATCCTGTCTCCCTACTTCTCTATCTCTGTCTGTGTCCACTTGTCTCGCTGTCCATGTCTGTCCGTATCTCTCTGTGTGTCTCTGTCTCTGCTCCCATTTGGGTCTGTACCTCTGCCTTGCCTTCCCTTCCCAGCGTTCCTTGCTTGACTTGTCGGCTCCGGGTTCCCTTGGCCGGCCCAATCTCCATGTCCACTAGGGGGCAGCAGGTACGGGCTTTTCAGGTGGGGAGGCTGACAGGATGGCTGAGGAGCTTCCCAGCCAGCCCTATTGCCTGATTGCAGATGGTCCCGCTCATGAGTGTCTGTGCCAACCAGCCCCCTCCTCCCCAGACCCAGGAGTCCAGGCCCCCAGCCCCTCCTCCCTCAGACTAGGAGTCAGGGTCCCCAGCCACCTTCTCTCTTAGAATCCAGGAGTCCTGTCCTCCAGCCCCTCTCTCCTCTCTTCCCGGCAGCCTGCGACCTGCTCAGGGATAAATGGAGATTTCAGCTGGGGAACTGACAGGCACTAACCAGAAATGTTGTCACCACTGCCTGCTGCTGAGGCCCATGGGGCTGCAAGGCCAGGCACCCACAGTGTGTGCATGCACAGGAACGGGCACATACAGATGGACCCCAGGAGTCAACGTGCAAGGGCACACACAGGGCAGTCGCCACACGCACACCCCTGCCCAAAACACAATGCGTCATGCTGTGGGAGCCCTGGACCAGACCCCTCACCCCGCAGAGAAGCTCAGAAACACACAGCACGCACACTCACACTCTGCCTCCACCAGCTCAGCAGTTCCGACCAGGTGACACACACACATGCACACTTCCCTCCACTCAGAGTGACTGTGAGGGACAGCACAGGCAGGGCACGATGCTCTCCCAGAGCCCCCATCTCTGTGTGCCCTCGGCCCGGGACCCCTCGGCCTCTGCCCCCGTCCTGGGCGGCTTGCCCTCCCCTCCTCTGCCCCTCTCCTTCCCTCCGTCCCCCACCCTTTCTCTCCGTCCCATCTTCTCTCTGTTGCTCAGACCCTCACAGTGTCTTTCTCCCCAGCTCCCTAAGTTTCTCCTTCTCCGTCTCCCACTTTTAATGTCTCTCCCGTCTGTCTGTCAGTTTCTCCTGCCTCTTTCTCCATCTTTCTCTTTCTCTGAATTTGTCCATCTCTTTGCATCCTGTGGCAAGTCTCTAACATCTGGGCTTCTCTTCGAGACACGCTCAGGTTGTCTCTGTCGGGCTTTCTGAGCCCCTCTCGCTGGCCTGTCTCTGTCTCTGAGTCTCTCGGTCTCA
>NW_011889271.1:119689-124435 GCF_000151845.1 Pteropus vampyrus | reverse complement strand
GGGAGCCCTGGACCAGACCCCTCACCCCGCAGAGAAGCTCAGAAACACACAGCACGCACACTCACACTCTGCCTCCACCAGCTCAGCAGTTCCGACCAGGTGACACACACACATGCACACTTCCCTCCACTCAGAGTGACTGTGAGGGACAGCACAGGCAGGGCACGATGCTCTCCCAGAGCCCCCATCTCTGTGTGCCCTCGGCCCGGGACCCCTCGGCCTCTGCCCCCGTCCTGGGCGGCTTGCCCTCCCCTCCTCTGCCCCTCTCCTTCCCTCCGTCCCCCACCCTTTCTCTCCGTCCCATCTTCTCTCTGTTGCTCAGACCCTCGCAGTGTCTTTCTCCCCAGCTCCCTAAGTTTCTCCTTCTCCGTCTCCCACTTTTAATGTCTCTCCCGTCTGTCTCTCAGTTTCTCCTGCCTCTTTCTCCATCTTTCTCTTTCTCTGAATTTGTCCATTTCTTTGCACCCTGTGGCAAGTCTCTAACATCTGGGCTTCTCTTCGAGACACGCTCAGGTTGTCTCTGTCGGGCTTTCTGAGCCCCTCTCGCTGGCCTGTCTCTGTCTCTGAGTCTCTCGGTCTCATCCCGCCTCCCTCTCTGGCATTCTAGGCTTCCGTCTCTAAGTTTCTCTCTCCGTCTCCACGTCTCTGCAGATCTCTGTCGCCCTCTGCCCCCATCTCTGGGGGCCTCTTTCTCACTGTCCCTCTCTCTGTCTCTGCCTCTGTCTCTCTGTCCATCCATCTCGCTCTCCTCCCAGCCCCTCCCCTCCTCCCCCTCTCTCCCTCTCTGTCTCACTCTTCGCCTCTCTCTTTTCTCTCTCAAGTGTTTTCAATTTTATTCTGAGTGGAATTAACTACCCCTGATGTCAAATTGCCGCCGAAATCGATAATAATATCTTTACAAAAGAGGATATTCTTCTCTCGGAGAACGGCCTCTGAAAAATGGAAAATTTAGTCGAAATTGATTCATTACTTGACACTTTATAGAACGGCTGCGTATTGATCGCACCTGTCATGTCCCATCTCCCCTAATCGAAGCTGAAGGCCGGCTCCGATGCCTGCTATTTTTCATAATTCCACCGCAGCCGACAGCTCCACAAACACCGCGCTCGCCCGGCCTCCGCCTCCCGCTCTGGCCGCCACCGCGCACGCCCTCGGCCTGGCCCCGGCCTCGCGGGCCGCGCCTGCACGGCCGTCGCTCGGGCGTCCATCTGTCTGCAATTCCCTGGACGTCCCCTGTCTGTCCTCCCCACACACGTGGCCACGTTCCCCTGCTGTCTGTTTGTCCTTCCCACCCCAACCCCTAAGTCTGTCTGTCCTTTTCCTGGGACCCCCGCCATCTGTCCATCCCCAGCCCGCGTCCGTCTCTCTGATTCCCACCCCACCCCCACACGCGCATGCCTGGCTGGCTGCCTCCCCCTGCTCCGCGCGGCTGTCGGTCTGTCCTCTCAGCCATTTCTTCCCTGCCCTCACCCTTCCGCCACCTTCCAGCCGGTGGAGATGGTGGGTTGGGGAGGAGTTGGGGGAGGGGTAGGAATGCCATCTGCTCCCTCTCCCCCTCCCCCTACCGACTTGACTCCCCCTGGCTCTGGATTCCCTTAGTGCTCCCCAATACTCTGGGTGTAGCCTGGCCCAGTTCCAGCCCTGCTCCCCTGCCCTCCTGCTGCTGCCTCCCTAGGAAGCTGCGGGTGCGGCTCTCTGAACCCCTCGACTGCTTCCTCCCTCCACCCTCCCTGCTCTCTTTACCGTCCTCCCCCTCCCTCCCTTCTTGTTCCTCCCCAGGTCCCTGAGAGCCAGGCTCTGCCCTCGGTGGGGACCCAGAGATGACGCAGACACTAGCACTGCCCGTAGGGAGCCGCAAGCCAGGGACCCCCTCCCTCTTCGGGGGGCGGGGTGGGGTGAGGATGTCCCACTGTGCCAAAGGAAGTGCAGAGAGCCGGGCAGGGTGGTAGGGTGGACTCTGCTTGGTTGAGGGGTTCAGTCAGAGATAGAGAACAGAGTCTAATATGGAGGATTTAGGAGCAGGTGTATACAGCAGGGTAGTATTGCCTGGTGGTTAGGCACGTAGACCCCACCCACCCACCCCCGGCCCCAGGGCCAGGCTACCTTGGCTCAAGTCTCATTTCCAACACTAAGTAGCTGTGTAACAGTGTACGGTAAGTGACTTCCGTGCCTCAGTTTCCTCGTTAGTAAAATGGGCATAATACTAACAGCACCTACCTCATAGGGCTGTCATGAGAATTAAATGATTTCATCTGTGTATAGAGTTTGGGCCAATGCCTGGCCCAGAGCAAACACCATGGAAATATTCATTGTCAGGGTTATGCTAATTGTCTCGGACCCTGTTCAGCTCCTTCCCCCCTCCCTGCCCCCTCTTGGGCTCCTGTGGTTCGGGGAGTCGGTGCAGGGAGTGGGTTGGGGATGGATTCTTGAGTGAGGCGGTCAGCTAACACCTATCCAGGTTTCTCTGATGTTACCAGCAACCTAACGGGAGGTGTCAGCCCTCACGGAGGGCTCCTCTCATGCCTTGGGGGTTTAAAAAGAGTCTAATGGAGGTTACAGACCCCAGAGGTGTCCTCTCCTTCATGGATAATAAATTCAGCCCGTTGGGTGTTAAAGGCTGGTGGGGGGTGTCCTTCTCTTATCCTTCTCTCTCTCTTTTCCAGGGGGCATTAAACATCCTGAGGGGGTTCTCTCCGGGGGGGGGGGCTTAATGACAGGTGTCTGCTATTGCGGCCTCCCTGGGGATGTTAACTACACCATAATGGTCCTCCTCCTGTGAGATACTTCCTTCGGTCAAGTAGGTGTTGGCAATACCGCTAATGAGTGGAAATACAACCTCAGTGGGTGGTACATCCCTCCTGGGGAATGCTGTACAGCAAGAGCGCTCATGTTTATTGAGCACCTACTATGTGTTTACAGGCCTAGCACACTCTGACATCAGCCTTCTCATGTATCCTCCCAACCACCTGGGGCCCAAAGACACACAGCCCAAAAGGTGTTATAGAAATCAGGAAGGTGTCTTCTTGTGGTGGTGGGGGGGCGTTTTGAGCAGTCAGGTGGGTGTCTTTGACATGTCCATCAGGCGTGATGTCCCGTCTATCAGGTCCTGGCCACCAAGGGCATCATAACTCTCTTTGGGGGCCTTCCATACCCTCCCGTTGGGCATTGTGAGCCCTTCACAGGTGTTCCCTACAGCCTAATGGGTGTTTCTGACACCCTGAGGTGCCTTCATCTCTCCCAGAGATGGGGCTTAAAGATAAAGGGCGTGAGAGTCCTCTTGGATGACACTCTTTGCTGTCTTATGGGTGTCACTAGCATTCCGCGGATGTTCTGTTTTCTGGAAGGGTGTAGTGTACAGTGTAATAAGCAGTGTCTTCACAGAGAGCCTGCTATCTTACTGAAGGATGTCGCCTACTGTGAACTGAGTTCTTTCTGCTCACAAGGCGTCTTTCTCTTTTGGCAGGAGCCTTTTTTGCACATTTAATGGTCACTGAATACATTCTGGTTCTACATATCCACCTGTAGAAGTGTGTCATATCCACCTGGAGGGTGTTGTCCCTGTCCCAAAGGGCATCGCACGTGGGTGAGGAGTCCTACCTCACAGCGGATGTTCCAGAACCCCCTTCTTAGCATTCAGGGCCACACACTGAGAAGATACTGGAAGAATGTTCTCCACAGTCTGATGGGTGCCACAGACACCCAAGGGACATGAGTGTCAGAGACTGTCTGTCTGGAGAGCTATCTTCAAGGATGCTACGTCCAGTCAGGGTTACTCTAGACACCAGAGGATCATGGTTCTGCTGAGGAGGCTCAGGGACCACCTCAGGAAGGCGTAGAGAAACCCAGTGCAGGGCCTTCCCGCTGACTCCTTGAAGGAGTGTTGTTCCACGTGCAGACAGCGAGGGAATTCTTGTTTCCTAGCAGAATGTTCAGTATTTTTAATATGATCAGATTGAAGTAGTGACGCTCAGAGCAAGCGCGTGCTTATTCGGGGCTTGGCACGGTGCCAGGCGTGCTCGCTCTGTCCTGCTGTTTAACCCTCCCAACCATTCTAGGAGGTGGTCGTCATGACTGCCCCGTTTTGCAGATGAAGAAACTGAGGCTGCTCGGTGGCTTCCCCAGGCAGAGCGGTGAGCCGCGCTGGTGCTGGCGCCTGTCCGAAGTCCTCTTCATCCCCTCGGCACCTGGCGTGATCTAGCAGAGCTGTCTCCGCCACCACGTCTTGTTCTAGACCCCTGGGAGCGTTCCCAGAAGAAATGGCTTGCGGGCAGAGCCTGACCTGGGAATGGGAGAGAAAGGTGGGGGAGGGATGCAGTGAAGGGGAGAGGATGAGGGGGAGACACCAGGGAGGGGTAGGAGGGTGCATAATGAGGTGGGGGTCAGGCTGGGCCAGAGTCAGGAGGGAAGCTGGACTCTGGGGCTGGGGGCTGCTGCTCTCAGGACCCCCAGGCCAGGGGATAATTACTTGTTATTTCAATGGGCGCCGATGAGCTGGGCCCTTGCTTGTCACTGCAGGTGTGCGTCTGTGCTCCTGTGACTGCGTGCGGAGCGTCCGCGTGCCTGCCCTGGGTTGACTGTGATTGTGTGTGTGTTTACATGCCCTGGGCTCCTGTGTCAGTGAGGGTTCGTGTGTCAGGGGGTGGAGTGTAGCTGTATGTCACCACGGATCTGTGTGTGCCCATGTGTCCAGTGTGTTGGTCGGTGTGTCAGGAGAGGTCTGTGTGCAGGCTGTGTGTCCATCCTTTG
>NW_011889271.1:115580-118639 GCF_000151845.1 Pteropus vampyrus | reverse complement strand
GGGCGCCCGACGGCCCCCAGGAGACCTTCGGAGCCGGGCCGCCGAAGCCCGAGGCCGGGAGGCGGTGGGGTCGCCGCCTGGGCAGTGGGGGCGAGTGGGACTGCGCCCCTCCCTGGGGAGGTGGGAGGGGGAGAGGGTCAGAGGTGCGCCCTTGGGACAGGGGGCAGGGGTCGGGGTTAGGGGCCGGGGAGTGTGTGGGCGCGGGGGAGAAGGGGGCCGAGAGAGACTGGCGTCTCGTTATTTGGGAACAGGGCCTGGCCGGCCGACCTGAGGGTGGGTCTGGACATTTGGGGCAACAGCTGGTGGGGTTTAGAGGCCAGGGCTGAGGCCTTGAAATTTGGGACCTAGGGGGCTCAGAGCCAACAGACTGGATATTCGGAGTTGAGAGCTGTTTGGGGCTGGGGGTCAGGACTAGGGCTGTGGATATTTGGGGCTTGGTTAGCATGGGGGGTTGGATTCGGGGGGAAAGGGGAGCTGGGGCGGTCTCTATTTGGAGTTCAAGTTCAAGGCCGAGGGGTCTGCAAACCTGGCTTTGGATATTTGGTGTGTGGGGTCACGCGGGCTGTGGCAAAGACAGTTGGGCCAGTTTTGGGGCCTGCACACCTCGGGGTTGGGAGTACAGGGCTGGCCCTGACTTTTGGGGGGCTGTGTCCTTCTGGGGGCAGGTGGCCTAGTGTGCAGCACATCTTTTCTGTCCTGGTCATTCCAGAGCCAGCTGGGCTACCTCGGACACCTCTCCAGGGCTGCATCTCACCTCACCGTCTTTCTGTCTCTGTGTCTTCAGGCATCTCTGTGTCTACCTCTGACTCTCCCAGAAGCTGTCTCCCTGTGCTCTCTGACCCTTTACCTCTTGCAGCATCTCTGTCTCTTCGGGTCCAACTCTTAGACTATCAGAATCTCTGTGCTTATCTCTCCGTATCTTTCTCGGCATCTCTCTTTCTGTCTCTCTGTCTCTGCCTCTCTGTCTCTTACTATCTCTCTGTCTGTCTCTCCCAGCGTCTCTGTCTCTGTCTCCCCCTCGCTGGTTTCCGCTCAGATTAAGCCGGGGACCTAATTCCAGGCCCAGGATCGAATTTTCTGGCAACAAAGGGAAATAGCGAATCGATCGGTCGCTCCGGAGATTAAGAGACAAGCGGCGCGCGGATCTATCACGGCTAAACGGCCCCCCCGCCCGCTCCCCCCGCCCGGCCGGCCCGCCGAGGCCCAGACGCGCTCCGCATCGCCAAGCAGCCTCAGGAGCCCCGGCTGCCCGGCAGGCCCAGCCTCGCCAAGCCCGGAGCTAACTGCCTGCCCTGCTGAGGGCCTGAGCTGTAGGAGGGATCCGAGAGCCGGAACCAACCCCTGGGGAGGGGAGGAGAGGGGAGTGAGTGAGTCTGAGGCAGCAGACCACCCGGGAGAGTCATGCTGCACACACCTGTGGCCTCAGGTAACACCTTTCACCCACACCTGTCTGTCGACACACCTGTCACGGTGATGTTCCCCTGTCAGTTCCCCACATCTGGACTTCCAGGTCACCCTTGTCTCCTTATACCTGCCCCCTGCAGGTAACACCTGTTCTCTGCACCTGTTTCCTTTATCTGCCCCTGTAGGTATCATCTGTTTCCTCACACCTGCCCTTCCAGATAACACTTGTCCCCTTGAAACCTGCCCCAAAGATGCCCATGACCTCTCATACCTGAGAGTCTCCTCTTACGGCCCCTCTAGGTAATATCTGTTCTCCAAAATCCGCTCTTTCTACATGAGTCCCCTCCCCTGTCTCATTTCATATCACTTTGTCCCCTCCCCACCTGCACCTTCACCATCCCACCCGTCCCCTAAAGCCCTAAACACGCTTGTTTCTCACACATTCTTATTTCTTCACATCCGCCTCCCCTCAAGCATATCTCCACGCGTGTGCACGCGCCCATGCACACACACACACACACACACACACACACACACACTCCTCTTCCTTTGCACATCACACCCGTGTACCCTCCTGACCTGTTCTCGGGTAACACCCATCCTCTCCTACCCTCCTGCTTGCACCTGTACTTCTCCCGTACAGTGTTCATCTTGTCCACCTCTCACCTGTCCTTCCAGAAGCACTTCCCACACACGTGTCACCTAAAAACCTCCCTGCTTCACACCACTCTCTGCTTGTACCTGACCCCCTCACACTCCATCTTTTTATGTCAATGCCCCCGCTTCCACCTGAGTCCCCTATACCTGTCTTTCCCACTTGTCCTGTCAAGGGACTCATCTCAGAGAGCACATGCCCCTGTCTCCTAACCCCGACACCAACTGGTTGCTCAAACGTGCCTTGACCCCTGGGTGTCATGCATATTCTTCTTCCTCGTGCCCCTCGCCTGCCATGATGCCTCCTACGAGCCCTCGTCCTCTGAAAGTCACACCCGTTCCACCTGCACACTTGCTGCTCAACTATGCCCGGCTCCTCACTGTCTCTCTGTCTCTCACAACATGCAACACAGCACATACTCGCGTTTGGGCAGGGAACCTGTCCTTGGCCGCAGGTATGCGGCTCACCTGCATACCTGGTTCTCCATACCTGTCCTCAGATATTGTCTATCCATTTTTCTTCTTTCCTCACATACCTAATTTCTCGTATTTCTCACTTCCTCCTTCCTTGCCGCACGAGGTCACACAAATCTCTCTACATGCCTGCCCGTTCCTTACCTGTCTACCTCAGGTATAGCCTGCTCCAATACCACATTCACTCATTTCTTTAGCAAACAGGTACTGAGCCCTCCACACTGCCCTTCTTAATCTCTTTCTGCTTTATGTATCTTCGGCCAGATTTCTGCCATAGCCCTGGCCTCCCCATCCTGTCCCCAAAGGGAACACCTACTTCTGCCCCATAGATACGCACCTGGCTGCCAGCACTGGGTTCCTCCCTGTCTTTCTCCACCTCTTGACATCCATGTAACCCTCGTCCCTCCATAGTCTTTTCAAACATCATGTATCCCAAACTGCCCTGTCTGAGCTCTGCTAACCTCCACCACCTGCTCATGCAGCCTGTCACCTCCACACCTTTAGAGCCAAACCTTCAGATCCCTCAT
>NW_011889271.1:111416-115530 GCF_000151845.1 Pteropus vampyrus | reverse complement strand
GCCCCTGTCTCCTAACCCCGACACCAACTGGTTGCTCAAACGTGCCTTGACCCCTGGGTGTCATGCATATTCTTCTTCCTCGTGCCCCTCGCCTGCCATGATGCCTCCTACGAGCCCTCGTCCTCTGAAAGTCACACCCGTTCCACCTGCACACTTGCTGCTCAACTATGCCCGGCTCCTCACTGTCTCTCTGTCTCTCACAACATGCAACACAGCACATACTCGCGTTTGGGCAGGGAACCTGTCCTTGGCCGCAGGTATGCGGCTCACCTGCATACCTGTTTCTCCATACCTGTCCTCAGATATTGTCTATCCATTTTTCTTCTTTCCTCACATACCTAATTTCTCGTATTTCTCACTTCCTCCTTCCTTGCCGCACGAGGTCACACAAATCTCTCTACATGCCTGCCCGTTCCTTACCTGTCTACCTCAGGTATAGCCTGCTCCAATACCACATTCACTCATTTCTTTAGCAAACAGGTACTGAGCCCTCCACACTGCCCTTCTTAATCTCTTTCTGCTTTATGTATCTTCGGCCAGATTTCTGCCATAGCCCTGGCCTCCCCATCCTGTCCCCAAAGGGAACACCTACTTCTGCCCCATAGATACGCACCTGGCTGCCAGCACTGGGTTCCTCCCTGTCTTTCTCCACCTCTTGACATCCATGTAACCCTCGTCCCTCCATAGTCTTTTCAAACATCATGTATCCCAAACTGCCCTGTCTGAGCTCTGCTAACCTCCACCACCTGCTCATGCAGCCTGTCACCTCCACACCTTTAGAGCCAAACCTTCAGATCCCTCATTCCTGTCTCCAGCCCGCTCCCCTCTGAAAATACCTGTCTTTTTTCATGGAACGTGTCACCAGCCATCTGTCTCCTCAGGAATACCATCCTTGGTGAGTGTAAGTAATACCTGTACCATGGGTTAAACACATGTCACACCTGTCCCCAGCTGTCTACACACCTGCCTGCTGTGTGGTACAGGGGTCTGCAATCTAAGGTTCTCAGGCTTCAGTGTGCATCAGAAACACCTGGAGGGCTTTTTGGAACACAGAGGCCTGGGCCTCACTCTAGAGGTCTGGGGTGGAGCCTGAGACGCTGAATTTCTGACTAGGCCCAGGTGATGCTGCTGGTCCACGGACCACACCCTGAGTAGTACCTTCGCATTACACGTTCCTACCTGTCTCTCAGGCACTGTCCTCAAGTCCTTCATATCCATTCTCTCGTTTCATCCTCACAAGACCCTTATAAGGCAGGTACTTACTCTTACTCCCATTTCATAGAGAAGGAAACTGAGCCCAGAGAAATGGAGTTATTTCGTCGAGGTCTTAGAAACTGGTAGATATTGGAAATTTGAGTCAAACAGACCATCCGACTTCAGCCGTCTGGGTGTCCTCGCCTCCCACGCCTGCCTCGGAGCTGACCTCCTCCCTCCGCAGACTCATCTCTCTGTCTGTCCATCTAGTCGCTTGGGCCCCACTTGCTTCTCCATCACCGGCCAGCTCCCCTATAACCAAGTGTACCTTCTCCCTCCACCCCTGCCTCCCTGCTCCCACACCCAGCCACTCTCCGACACTGCTCCCCGGGCCAAGCTGGTCACCCGCATCCTCACTCCCATCCGCACCCCCAGCCGCCTGGAGCTGGCACAGCCTCGTGCCAACATGCACCTGTCTCCCCGGCGCACTCCGACAGGCCCCCTCCCTGCCCATGTTTCCTGCGCCCTTCCTGCCTTGATTCCCTCCTTCTGCCCCCCCCGCCCCCGCGTCTCCCTCCGCCTGTCTGACTCTGAGTCTTCTTGTCTCTGTCTCTGTCCCCGTCTTTTTCCCTCCCTCCCCGTCACTTGGCTGTTTCTGTTTCTCCATTTCTTTTTCTCGGCATCTCTGTCTCTCTCGATTTCTCTTGCGAGCTCTGACTCTGTTTCTCAGTGTCCGACACTTTCTGTCTCCTCTCTTTCTCTCTCCTCTTCTCCTCCCTCCTTTTCTCTGTCCCTCGTGCTCTCCTCTGACAGTGCAAATATTGGGGGTCTCGAAGTCATACGGACTCACATTGGAGTCCAGGCTTCACCACTCGCCCACGTGAAACTTTAGACAAGTTACTTTCCTCGTCTGAGCCCCAGTGTCTGCATCTGTGAAATGGGCATCGTGACAATTGCTCCCTCCCAGGTCGTGGTGAGGGTGGGGAACTGAGGGCAGCGCGAGGCCCCGGGGCAGATCGGGGCTGATCTTCCGTCTGTCCGTCCGTGGGCCCCTCTCTGTTCCTGTCTCTTCCCAAGGGCTGCAGCCCCTCCTGGCTGTCAGTGGGAGGATACGTGGTGGGGGGAATGGGGAGAGAGGTGGGCAGAGGCGTCCTGGCCGAGGCCTGGGCACGGGACCCGGTGTGGGGCTGGGGACAGGGATCGATCCGCTCGGCGGCAGTGCGCGGGCCAGGATTGCATCTTGTCACAATAATTTATTGCTCTCATCCCGTCTGATCGATGGCGCTGAATTAGCACCGTGCGATGCCCCTGGAGCCCCAAGCCTCCCCCAGCCCGCTGGACCCCGGCCCTTCTCTGGCCCTTGTGGGACCCACCAGGGCCCAGGCACCCAGGGCCAGCCTGCCCAGGCCATGTGCCTGGGCCCAGGCACCTGGCCCCGGCCCTCTGTCCCCCTGGGTCTCTTTCCCCGACTCGCTGTCCCACTTTGTCTCTTGCATTTGCCTTTCTGGGCTTTTGACCACACGTATCTGTTCCTCATTTTCTCTGACCTTCAGTCACTCACTTCTCCCCCATTTTGAGCCCATTTCCTTGTCCATTGAATTCCCTGTCCCTCTCTGTCCCTGCGTCTCGGTCCTCCATCTGCTGTCCCTCTGGTTCCCTGCCTTGCCCTGTTTCATCTGAATTCCACTGAAACGATATTTCCTGAGCACATACTTGGCGCCAAGCCCCATGAGCAGGACACCCAGCGCCCCGGCCCCTTGGCCGTTCCAGCCAGTCACTGTCTGTCTGGTAGAAGGCTTGGGGCCAGAGGGTCCAGCCAGGGCAGCCAGGCAGGGCCTGGGGGGGTGGGGTGCAGCTGGAATCGAGGAGTGACTCGCCCTGGGAAGAGGTTGGGTTTCTGGATGAGGCAGGTTGGGGTGTGGGGATGGGGCCTGGTGGAGATGAGGGGGAGGGGGAGGAGTGGGTCTTGGAGCTGGGGTGGTGGCCCTGAGCTGACCCCAGTACTGCTGAAGGGCCGAGGTGGGCACCGCAGTGGCCCTGGACCCACACTTGAGATCAGCCCACGCCCGCCAGGCTCTCTCCGCCCTGCAGCTGCCGGCTCCGGCCCATCCATTCTGGTGCCTCTGCCCTAATCCCTCAATTTTCCGCATCTCTGCCCCCTCCTCTCTCCCCTCTCCGACCTGGGGGTCTCTCCTCTAGCAGCTCTCTCCCCTTGACCTCCAGCTCTTTAATTCACTTTGTCAAGCCCCTCTGACCCATGGGCCTTTGCCGCGTCCCCCCTGAGGTGGATCTCCCCGCTGTCTCTGCCCCTGCCCCTCTCTGCCTCACCCCATCTCTCCCTCTCCCTCTCTCCATCTCCCCTTCTCTCTGTCTCCCCTCCCAGCCCAGCACTTACTCCATCTCTCTGGGTGTCTGAGGGGAGGGGCAGGGCCCCCCACAGGGGTTGGGGGGACAGTCCGAGCTCCGTCTGCAGAGCGGTTGGGTTGGTTGGGTTGCGGTGGAGCCTCAGCCCTCCCTCTCCTTCTCCCAGTGCTGTTTGGTAGGCGGGGTGCGTGGCACTGCGGCTCCCACCTCCCTGGGGACGCTCCCTCGCCACCCCCCGCCCCGCCACTGACACGGTTCTGCGTGCTGGCCGCAGCCCCAGGGACCTCGTACAAAGACTGGGAGTCAGGGAGAGAGACAGAGACCCAGAGAGACACACGGCCCCAGACAGAGATGCCGTTAGAGGAAGGGAGTGGGGTGGGGAGGTGTCCGTCCCTGCCCTGGATTGGCGCCTCTTAACCACCCCACACCGGTGTCGGTGTCGCAGACACCTTCTCCAGGCTGGGGGCCTGTGTCCTGTCTGTCTGCCAATCTGTCCCTCTGTCTGTCTTGTGTCGTGCAGCCTCTGCAGAGGCTCCAGTGTCTGTGCGTGTGTAAG
>NW_011889271.1:109675-110216 GCF_000151845.1 Pteropus vampyrus | reverse complement strand
GGGGGCCTGTGTCCTGTCTGTCTGCCAATCTGTCCCTCTGTCTGTCTTGTGTCGTGCAGCCTCTGCAGAGGCTCCAGTGTCTGTGCGTGTGTAAGTGTGTCTATGATATGTGACACTGCGTGTGCAGGAGGATCTTGCCCGCCTCTTCATGTCTGTGCGACTCGCTTTGTAGCGCGTGTGAACGTGACGTGTGGAGATGTGTGTGCTCCCGCATGCAGGTGACTGACTGGGTGCCCGAGACTATGGGGCTGAGCAGAGCCACGTGTGTCGTGTTTGTGAGTGTGTGCGTGCTTGTGTGTGGAGCTTAGTGGGAACGTCTGGTGTGATCGTCCAGACTGCAGTAGTGCCCTGTCTGGAGTTCCCGAGTCGGGCGGCCATGCAGCGTGTCTGACCAGGACAGGACAGCCCACATTTCCGAAGGCCAGGAGATGAGACGGCTTTGTCCAAGAGACACAGGGTGACAGGACCGAGTGAGTGCCGCCCGACAGGACCCCAGGAGCCGGGCCGTTGAGGGTGGGTGTGAGGAATGGCCTTGGGACAA
>NW_011889271.1:106247-108115 GCF_000151845.1 Pteropus vampyrus | reverse complement strand
GAGACAGGCAGACAGACAGACAGACACTGATACCCAACGGGACCTGAGCGAGGCCGGGAGGCCTGTCTCTAGAAAGACAGCTGCAGAAGCAGGCCGGAGAGTGCACGCCTCACACCTCACGCACGCACGCACACACATGCGGAGACGTGCTCCAGAAGGGTGGATGGGCGGATGGACGGTCGGACAGCCGGACAGAGGGTGGCGGGAGCAGTGGGGCCCCACCGGACTCGCCTCTGAGTGCCCGCCCCCATCCTGACCCAGCCTCGTACCCAGACGGCCTGTGCGCCTGAGTAGGCTGCTGTTCGGGCTGGTCCATGCGTGCGTATGTGTGTGTGCAGCGCAGTCTCCGTTCACGTTGGATCACATGTGCACGCAGGGTCTCTAATGCTTGTCTGTGTGAGTCTGTGCTTTTATGTCACTTGGGTGTGAGTGGCTTTACTGCTGGTGCATGTGTCTGGGTGCCTGGGCGTGTCTCTGTTACTGTGTGGCATTCCGTCACTGCTTGTAGGTCTGTGTGTCTGCACTGATTTTGAACCTTGGTGTGTGGTTATGTGTCTGTGTTAGTGTGTCTACGATTTGTGATTGTGGGTCTTTGTTTATGTGTGGGACTGTATTGATGTGTGTCTTGTGTGTGTGTCTGTGTATAATTGTTTGTCTATGTTTCTATGTGAATGTCTGTGAACATGATGGTGTGTGTTGCATTTGACATGTTGATATGTGTGTCTGGGTCACTGTGTGAGTCTTTGTGACAGTCTTGGTGTGTATGATTTTGTTGATGTGCATCACACATATTTGTGATGTGCGTTGTGTGTGACAGCGTGGTGTGCTTTGTTGACCTGAATCTTTGTGATGTGTGTGGTGGTGTGGCTTGTGTTGCTTTGTTGACCTGTGTCTGTGTGATGTGTTGTGTGTGACAGTGTGGTGTGTGCTGCTTTGTTGACCTGTGTCTGTGTGGTATGCTGTGTGACAGTGTGCTGTGAGTTGCTATGTTAACCTGTGTCCATGTGATGTGTGTGGTGTAGTGTGTGTTGCTTTGTTGACCTGTGTCTGTGTGATGTGTGTGACAGTGTGGTGTGTGTCACTATGTTGACCTGTGTCTGTGCGATGTGTGTGGTGTGGTGTGTGTTGCTTCGTTGACCTGTGTCTGTGTGATGTGCGTGACAGTGTGGTGTGCGTCACTCTTTTGGCCTGTGTCCGTGTGATGTGTTGTATGTGATAGCATGGTGTGCGTCACTGTGTTGACCTGTGTCTGTGTGATGTGTGTGACAGTGTGGTGTGCGTCACCGTGTTGACCTGTGTCTGTGTGCTGTGTGTGACAGTGTGGTGTGCGTCACTGTGTTGACCTGTGTCCGTGTGATGTGTGTGACAGTGTGGTGTGCGTCACCGTGTTGACCTGTGTCTGTGTGCGGTGTCGGCGTGTGTTGCTTCGTGGGCCTGTGTCCGTGTGGTGTGCTGTGTGACGGTGTGCTGTGTGTGCCTGGGTTTGTGTGTAGGTTTGTGTAACTGGTTGGCAGGGAGAGGAGGGAGGCAGCCCAGCCCCTCTCCACACCGCTGCGTGCACACGCACACGCGCACACACATACGGTGCCATGGCTGCGGGCAGTGGAGATGGGGGGCGGGGGGGGTGGAGGAAGCAAAATAAAATTAAAAATTAAAGCTTGCCCGGAGTCCCCATCCGCATCGTGCAGGCGGCAGGGAGCCGCAGGGGGTGCAGCAGCTCCCCCTCCGCAGCCACCCCGGCCGGGCCAGCTGTCTGTCAGTCTGTGCGGCTGTCCTACCGGGCCCCTGCCTGGCCCCCCAGCAGAAAGCCTGCTCCTTCCACCGGTCGATCAGCGATCAATGGGGCCAGGGGGGCGCCAGGGGCAGGG
>NW_011889271.1:104204-106032 GCF_000151845.1 Pteropus vampyrus | reverse complement strand
GTGGGCCTGTGTCCGTGTGGTGTGCTGTGTGACGGTGTGCTGTGTGTGCCTGGGTTTGTGTGTAGGTTTGTGTAACTGGTTGGCAGGGAGAGGAGGGAGGCAGCCCAGCCCCTCTCCACACCGCTGCGTGCACACGCACACGCGCACACACATACGGTGCCATGGCTGCGGGCAGTGGAGATGGGGGGCGGGGGGGGGGTGGAGGAAGCAAAATAAAATTAAAAATTAAAGCTTGCCCGGAGTCCCCATCCGCATCGTGCAGGCGGCAGGGAGCCGCAGGGGGTGCAGCAGCTCCCCCTCCGCAGCCACCCCGGCCGGGCCAGCTGTCTGTCAGTCTGTGCGGCTGTCCTACCGGGCCCCTGCCTGGCCCCCCAGCAGAAAGCCTGCTCCTTCCACCGGTCGATCAGCGATCAATGGGGCCAGGGGGGCGCCAGGGGCAGGGTGAGATCAAAGGGGCCCCAAGAGACGGACACTGGGACGGAAACAGAGACACGGAGATGCGGAGGCAGAGACGGAGAGACAGGAGACGGGGTGCGGGGCAGAGACGTGGAGACCCAGAGACACCAGAGCAGAGCGGGGCGGACGGACAGAGACGGGGACCCACAGACAGACACGGGGACCCGGGCACACAGACCCTGGGCCGCCAAGCCGGACAGTCGGGGCAGAAACGCAGGGAAGGAGACGGAAACGGGCGCAGGAGGCAGGGACCCGTCCCCGTGGGCCCAACAGGACGGGGGGCGGGGGACGGAGACGGGAGAAGCGGCAGGCAGAGACCGGGAGACGCAGAGACCGGGAGAGACGGCGGTGGGGGGGAGCGTGGGAGCAGGGCCCGGAGCGCCGATCCCACGGCTCCTCGTTATAACGTGTCCGGAGGAGGCGGCGGGGAGTTGAAAGCGTCGGGAAGAGAAATCAAAACCAACACGGAAATGAGAGGGGCCAGTTGGGGGGGGGGCGGAGGAAGGAGGGAGGGGACCCAGAGAGGCAGAGAGAGCCGGGGAGGTGGGAGAAGCGGATGGGGAGAGGTGCGGAGTTGGGGTGACAGAGATGGGGAGAGGGGAGGGAGCTGGAGAGATGGAGGTGGGCGGGCTGGGGGCAGAGGGACAGAGCAGGGAGAGTTAGAGACGCGGAGAGAAGGAGGGAAAGAGGCAGATGGTGGAGTGAGAGGGAGCAAGGGAGGCTGAGACATGGGAGAACTGGGGGGACAGGGAGAGAGACGCGAGGAGGGGTGGGGGTCAGGGAGACGGACTGGGAAGGGGACGGGGTGCGAGACAAACAGGAGGAGACACTGAGTGACGGAGGGAGAGACGGAGAGACGGAGAGAGACGGAGAGAGACAGAGAGAGACGGAGAGAGACGGAGGACCAGGGATGGCAGAGAGCGGGGTGGGCGACGATGGGGAGAGAGCACCCCAGGTTGAGGGGAGACGAGGAAGGAGGGAGGAGGGAGACAGAAAAATGGGGGCGATGGTGGGAGGAGACAGAGAAGGGGAAAGACGAGCGATGAGGAGAGAGACAGAGATGAAGAGGGAGAGAGACGGGAGAGAAAGTTGGGGTGATGGGCTGTGGGAACGGAGGGAGACCCTGAGGGCCCAGGGGGGAGGGGAGCGTGTGGGCGGGATCTCAGCTGACAGTAGGCAGGTAGGGGTTGGGGCCAGGGCGTCTGTGGGGACCTGGACAAATCTGGGGGGCCATGAGCTATCCGACAAGTCTTGTCTGGTATCCAGGGGGTCAGGTGGGCTTCATGGGGAACGGAGTGTCTGTGGGTTGCTGAGGGGTCTGTGGGATCTTTGGGGAGCAGCAGGGTGTCTGAGAGGAGTGGTGTGTTTGAGA
>NW_011889271.1:88785-103259 GCF_000151845.1 Pteropus vampyrus | reverse complement strand
AGAGAGACAGAGAGAGACACAGAGAGAGAGAGAGAGAGACAGAGAGAGAGACAGAGAGAAAGAGAGAGAGAGAGAGAGACAGAGAGAGACACAGAGAGAGAGAGAGAGACAGAGAGACACCAGAGATGCAGAGACAAGAGGTCAGGCGTGAGATCGGGATGGAGAGACAGCGCCAGAGACAGTGCGGGGCGGCGGGCGCGAGCCAGCGAGTGTGAGGGAGCGAGTGAGTGTCAGGGAGAGGAGGGAGCTGGGGGCGCCCTGGCGTTTAGTGATCAAGGCACAGAGTAAGGGGGAGGCCGGCCGTCCAGGGCTGGCAGGGAAGAGGGGACAAGCTGGGCAGAAGGACGGGGAGAGATGGGGACAAGCAGGCTGAGGGGTGCCAGGGCGGAATGTCGGGGGAGAAAGTGGTGGGTGTCAGGTCTGGTGGGGTCTGGGCGGAGGGGGTGCCCCAGGGCAGCACCCCGCCACTGCTGCTGAAAACCATCTGTCTCTCCGCCTGCCCCGTCCTGTTCCCTCCTGTCTGTCCCGGCCTCTCCGCAGGGCCAGCTTCACCATGGACTGTAGCTGTGTCTCCGACCTTCTCTTCGCCCCGCCTGCCCTGCCAGCTCTCTGGACCCCCGGTAACTGGCCCAGACCCCGCCTCCCCCCAGCCTCGGGCCTGCCCAGGGGGCCCCTCCTTTCTGATCTCTCACTCTCCTCCCTCTACCTCCCAGGTCTCTGTCAGAGTCCCCTTAATGAAAAACTTGGCTAAAACTTCACAGCCAGATGTCCCTGCCACCTGCCTGCTGGGACGTGAGGGTCTTTTGGAGGGTGGGTGAAGCATCAAGGTCCAAGTGGCACAAGGACCCAGGGCCCTGAGGACCTGGGGTCTCTGCCATGCACACCAGCCTGCTTCGACCCAGGACCCGCAGGCAAAGAGCAGCAGGGAGACTGGAGACAGACAGGCACTGCTGGAGCGGGGTCGGGGACCTGAGGGGGCACTAGGCCGGGTGCTGGTGGACACATGGACAGACGGGACTGCCCGGGCAGGGAGACGGGGAGAGACGGCCCAGCCAGCCGGAGCCCTAGGAGAGAGGATGGCTCGCACGGCAGTGGACGCACAGAGCTGGGGACGTGGACAGTAAGACTGGCTTGGATGTGCGTTTGAATCCAAGCCACACACCCCACAGATGGGCTGTGTGTGTGTGTGTGTGTGCGTGTGTGCGTGTGTGTGTGGAGACTGAGACTCTGTGCCTGGTTATTTGGGGTCTTGGCGTGTGCCCCTGTGTCACACTTGAGTGTTTCTGGAAGAAGGGGTCACTCAGGGAGTGTGCGCAGTGTCTGTCTTTGTGCGAGCTTGTGTGCCTGCTTGTGCATGCCCATCTCAGGCTACCTGAGTGTTTCTGGGCTGGGCATGTCGTGTTTCTTTGGGATGGCGAGTGTGTCTACATTTTAGGATGGGCGGGGTGGGTCTCTGCCAGCTCGCTGAGCATGTACCTGCCTCATGGGGTGAAGAGCCTTTGCCTTGCTGGTCTGTTGCATGCTGTGTGGCTTTCCAGACAGACATCTTGGTGCTGTGATCAGGGCTGCGTCTGTGTCGGGGTGTGTGTGCATGCACACATGTGTGCGTGTATGTCCTGCCTCCGTGTGTCCCTGAGTGTGACTGAGTATTGGGGACTGACCGTCACGGTGTGTGTTGTCACAGTGCTGAGGTCGTGGGTCCTCTCTAGTGTGTGTGTGTGTGTGTGTGTGTGTGTGTCTTAGCAGGTACAATACATTTGAGGACGTGCAAAGATGAGTGGTGTAGCCTAGGTGGGTTGAGTGTCTACATGTGTGTGGCCAGTTGCATGTTGTCATCTTTGGGGTCGTGCGGGTGTGTCTGTGATAGTCGCTTCCTCATTAGGATATGTTCTGGGTGTGGGACGGGCCCAGGTGTTGATTGAGCCCCGTCATCTGAGGTGAGAAAGATCCAAAATGGAGTTGAGAGAAAATTCTTACTTCAGGGAGGAAACTGCCTGGCCTTCCCCAGCCCCAGGCAGGGAGGTGTTAGTAAACCAGGCAGCCTGGGTGGTACCTGGCTCATCTTTCCTGGCTGCCCAACCCTGAGATTCTAATTAGCCAGAGAGGGCAGGGAACTGCCTGGGGGTCACACAGCAAGTAGACAGAGCTGGGATACATGGCTCTTAACCCTTGACGGGCCAGTTCCGCCTTCTGTGTCCATGACTAGGTGTGGGGTCTTTGAGGAGGGGGACAGAGGACGTAGCACAGGAGTGAGCACCGAGGCGGGATGCGGGGTCTGGGGCCTCTGGATGGGAGGTGAGATTTCGGGGCGGGCAAGGACGTCTCATTTCCACCCAACTTCTGGGCATATTTGAACAATGGGGTGCAGGACGCCACCTGAGTGTGGAATGTGGAATGCGTGTTACAGAGTGGGTACTTGTGTGGGGGGGTTTGGGAGGCTGTCATGGTGTCACCCTGCGTGTGCCTGACATGTGTCTCCATGCCAGCTCATCGTCTCCCCCACAGTGTGTTTTACTTGGGCCTTTGGGGTCCTGTGAGTTTCCGGCCAGCCCCGGCCATGGTTGTGCTGTAGTGGGTCACGGTTCCGAGGGGGTGAGATGTGAGATTGTGTGTTGGGATGCAGTGTGCAATGTGGGGGTGTCTGGCGTGTCCACCTTCATGGCACATCGTGTGTCATGCGTTGCACCCCAGCAGGAGTGTGACGGTCTGGTGCATCTGTGTCCCAGGGTGTAGCTGGGTGTCCTTTGAGAGCGAGTGGACGTCTGTGTGACATGTGTGCTGTATGGGGTATCTGCAGAGACATAGCATGGATGCAGGGAGGGGACACAGGGACGTGAAAGGCCTAAATATATGGACGGACGCTGAGACGTGTGCACATAGGCCCGGCCTGGATGTGCCAGGTGGGGTCAGCTGATGTGGGGGGCTTTGGGGAGAGATGTAGCAGGTGGCAAGGCACAGGAAAGGGGACGGCAGAGGTCGAGGGTGCAGAGTGTAGGACAGATGGGAAACCCGGGGCAGGCCGGGGACGGGGTGGGGGAGCGATGGAGAAAAGGGCTAAGGTGTGTGGGGGGGTGCCCCCCTCTGTAAGCTGGCCCCTCCCAGCCTCCTCCGCTGGAGAGCTGTGCCAAGATAGATCAGGCTGGAAGCGCCAGCCTGGGTCTCCGACACTGAGTTCTCTCCCACTGTTTGGACAGTTTGGGACCTAGACACCAGGTGGGGTATGGGGAGTGCGCGTCGGGTCCCTAAAGATGCCTGGGCGGCTGCTCATCAGAGGCCAGGAGCAGGGTGAGGGGCGGGCGCCTCCTGGGTTCCAAGCAGGGGCCACTCCCCTGCCTCTGTCTGCAGGGTTCGCCTTCCCGGATTGGGCCTACAAGCCGGAGTCGTCCCCTGGCTCGAGGCAGATCCAGCTGTGGCACTTCATCCTGGAGCTGCTGCAGAAGGAGGAGTACCAGGGTGTCATCGCCTGGCAGGGGGACTACGGGGAATTCGTCATCAAGGATCCCGACGAGGTGGCCCGGCTTTGGGGCGTCCGCAAGTGCAAGCCCCACATGAACTACGACAAGCTGAGCCGGGCCCTGCGGTGAGTGGGGCTGCGGTCTGGACACCGACCTTGCCTCTCCAACCCTCGCGGTTGCTCTGGGCCCCCATCCCCTGGGGGGCTTTTCCTTGACCTCCTGGGGCAGGGTCCTGTCGGATCACGTGTGCACGGGTATCAGTGCTTCCCTGAGCGGGACGCATGCTCTGGGCTTTGGAGCCACAGAGGCCAGGACACTAGCCCTTGCCTCATCCTTCCTAGCCCTAGTACCTTGATCATGGGACCTCTGTGAGCCTCAGTTTCCCCCATTTTTGTGCTCTGTGGCTGGCACAGGGCATGGGCTCGCGGCTCTTCCTTCACCCCCGCCCCCCGCAATTCTCCCTCTCCTCACAGCTACTACTACAACAAGAGGATTCTCCACAAGACCAAAGGGAAGAGGTTCACCTACAAGTTCAACTTCAGCAAAGTCGTGCTTGTCAATTACCCACTGTTGGACGTGGCGGCAGCCACCACAGGCTCCCCTCTCTTGCTGACCCCTGGTCCCTTTGGGGGGGGTCCTGGGCCAGATGCTCCTCCCCTCACCCCCGAGGTAAGGCTGGGGCCCCAGAACGAGGGCATTTGGCGTCCTCCTGGCCATGGAGCCCCTGGGGAGGAGGCAGCCGGTCTGAGTGGTGCCACCTCCCACACCTTCCCCTCTAGACCCTGCAAACCCTGTTCTCGGCCCCACGCCTGGGAGAGCCGGGGGCCCGGGCACCCCTGTTCACCCCTGAGACAGACAAACTGCGTCTGGACAGCCCTTTCCCATTCCTGGGCTCAGGTAAGGGCGGGGGGTATCGGGGTGCCAGGTGGGGGGCTGCTGCACATGCTTCAGGGAAGAGGGCGGGCAGGTGGGAGGCAGGGAGGAAGGAGGCCCAGGGCGAGGCTGCACCCGTGTGCGTCTGAGTTTAAGAGCCAGAGGGTTCAAGGGGGGGGCAGGGAGGAGGGCTTTCGGGGGCTCTAGAGGAAAGGGGAGAGCGGGGGGTGGGGGGTCTCGTGAGGGGGGGCAGACACTGTGCGGGAGGGACAGTGGGGAGCATCGTGTGGGCGGAGTGCCGCAGGCTGGCACGCTCTTCACCGAGGCCTAGGCTGGCAGCCTGGACAGTGAGCAGTGGCCCAGCCTGATGCACCCCTGTGCCCTCCAGGTGCCACTGGCTATTCCAAGCCCCCTGGCCTGCTGGGTCCTTACAGCCGAGCCTTCCCAGAGTACCCCTGGAACTTTAACCCCTACCTCGCCGGCCCCTTCCCCAAGCTGCCCCCTTCTCTCTACACCCCCCACTTCTATCCCAACCCTCTGGCCAGCTCCCTGGGCCACCTGCCCTCAGCAGGGACAGGGGGAGGCCCCACAGCCGTGCCCCTACTGGCTGCCACAGGAGAGGGCCTGGGCTCTGAGCGCCCCTCGGGCCTGGCCGCAGCCCCCCGGCTGGCACTGCCGGGGTCTGGGGGTCCAGAGGCAGCGCTGGGCGGGAAGGAGGACAGCGACTCAGAGCTGGAGATCACGGATGTCAGCGGCTGCAGCTCTGACAGCGAGGGTGATGAGGGCCTCCCTGTGCCCCCCAAGTCCAAGGCGGGCAAAGGGGGGGTCGGCAGCTGAGCCGGCGTAGGGTGACGGATTCTGCAGGGGCAGGGACCAGGGCGGCCGCCCATGCCGCCTCTCTCTTCGTCTGCTCTGCCCTTGCTGTCCTGCTGAAGGCCGCGAACCAGCCCTCGGCCCCTCCCAGCGCTGGGCACATGGCTGCCCGGTCTTCTTCCCCAGCTCCAGATTGGGGGTCTAATCTCCCCCTCCAGAGGTGGGAGGGAACGTGATGGCCTCCAGCCTCCTCCCCAGGCTCCATGCGAGGGGGTCCCTGCCTGGCCCCACTCCCGAAGTGCAATACGGCGCCCAGCCTCCCCCACCCCGCCTGGCCCCCGTGCTGTGATCTGTGTTTGTGTGGCCGTGTGTCCCCTGTGCCGACACCCTCCCCATACAGGCCCCCTGGGGACAGGGAGCTCAGAGCAATAACCCCGCCCCCAGCCCCCACCCAGGAGGGCCCCCACTCCACACCAGCTCCCTATAAACCCCAACAGCCACGTCCAGAGAGTTTACTACACAAATAAAACAATGGAAAGGAGTGTGGATGTGGGGTGCCCAGCGTTGTGGGTGACCACGGCGCCCCGGGCGGGAGCTGGGAAGGGGTGTGTGGGGGTGTCTGGGAAGAAGTGTTAAAACACAGAATGAACGAACAACCGGAGAGAGGCGAGGCGGTGTGAGGACGCGGTGGACGCAGTGGACGCGGTGGACGCGGTGGACGCGGTGGACGCGGCGCGGCAGGGAGCGCTCCAGATGCCCTGCCAGGCCCGGCCCGGCCCGCACGACGCACACCTCTCCTTAGATAATATATATTAAAAAATAGACCTCCAATTCAGGGTATAAAAACAGAGCAAAGGCACTTGGGGTGGGGATGGGGGTGGAGGGGTGGCCTCCCCCTCCAAGGCAATACTGAGATGGCCCGGGAAATAGGGATCACTGTGGTGTCCCCTGGAATGAAGCCCTGAGTCCCCCAAGCAGAAGGCGGGAGGGAGAAAAGGACCAACGAGAGGTTTCGGGGAGGCAGCGGTCCAAGCTGGGACCCCCCGCTAGACGTGGCCCCAAGAGCCCAGTTCCTTGTCCCGGGGCCCTCGGGGTCGGAGATGCTGCAGCAGCTGTGCAGTGGTGGGGGGCTGGTCCTCAAGTCCTCTCCATCTTGCAGAAGGCCTGGGGGACGTAGAAGGGGGGACACGGAGAGATGGGGTGAGAGGAGATGACGGGGGGGCGGGGGAGAGCAACAGGGAAAGAGGAGAGAAAGGGAGGGTGGGGAGAAAGAGCCCGGAATAGCCGGGGAAATAGAAACCGACAGAGATGGAGACGTAGAAACCGACAGAGACGGAGACATGGGGACAGGAGGTCGATCAGGGAGGTTCAGAAAGACGCAGACCCGGGGAGAGACGGCTGGGGCTGTGGGGAGGGGAGCCCCGAGCCCTCCACTCACCTGCCTGGGGCAGTCTCAGGTACAGCCAGGCTGGGGAACAGTGTTCTCCCCAAGCTGAGACAGGACGAGTCGCAGGCGACAGAGCTCCTCCTCCATCTCCTGGTTGGGGGGCCATCCATGAGAGGGGTCCCCCCTACCCGTCCACCTCCTCCACCCCTCCCTGCCCCTGGCCACCACCTCCAGCTGTTTAATGGTCTCCTCCAGGCAGAGCAGCTCCTCTCGGATTTCCTGGGTCTGTGTGGGGTTCAAGGGGCCACCCCCTGGTACCCCATCCCCTTGGAGGGGAGGCCCCGCCCCGCTGTCTTCCTCCAAGGGGAACAGGAGCTGCTTGAGGGTCAGAACTAGCCGGGGACAAGGGGACAGAGTCAGAGGCAGGGCTGGGATGGGGTGTTCAGAGGAGGACAGGTGTGGGGCAACGTGCAGGAGAGGCCGGGGGCCTGCGGGTGGGGGTGAAGGCGCGTGCCAGGCGAGGCTGAACTTGGGGTTAGCTGGGCCAGCAGATGGTACGGAGGTGAGGCTGGGGCAGGACTGGGGCACCAAGGAAGGAGACGGGTCCCGGGAGAGGCTGGAGGTCAGAGGGGTTGGAAGCTGCAGGAGAAGGAGGGGCCGTGCGGGGGGGGGGGGTGCTGGTGCCCTCTTTTTTCTGGCTGCTGGGTGTGGGCTGGCGGCACCCTGCGGGGGTGGGGCGGGGCTACCTTTCTGAAGGGCCTTGGCAGAGAGCTGGCCCTCAGGGCCGGGCCTGCAGAAGGGCAGGAGAGCGCTGAGGATTCTCTCGATCCGGCCTGGGTGGGGAGCAGGGAGGGTACTCGGATCCTGCTCAGCTTCCCATGGACACCCCTGTCCCCACTCCATGTCCCCCCAGGCTTACCGTCAGCTGGGGGCATCTCTCGGCCACCGTTGCTGTTCTCGGAGCTGCTGAGCAGGGGTTCTCGAGTGCTGGGGGAAGTGCTGGGTGACCCCATACCCGTGGCCCCAAGGGGTGGCAGGGGCAGGGAGACAGAGAACTGGAGGTGGGGAGGTGGGGAGGTCCGGACACAGGGACAGGAGTCGAGGCTGGGAGATGGAGACAGAGAGGCTCGGCCAGTGGAGGACAGAGAAGCTCGGACAGGAGACAGATGGGCTGTGATGGGGTGGCACACACTCACGCATGCATGCATGCACACGCACGCGGATGGAGACGAGGCTAGAGCTCAGGTTCTGGGGACACGGGAAGCTGGCCCCGCCCCTGGCCCTCCAGTCCCCTCACCTTTGGTTGGGCCGAGACTTGGGGCGGGAGGCGGGGGCAGGGACTTTCAGGGATCCAGCTGTCTCAGTGATGAGGGCACACCAGCTGGGGAGACAGGCCAGCCCCTGGGCGGTCAGAGCCCCCAGACCCTGTGCCAGCGTCTCCCACCCTCGCCCTGTCCCAAGGGACTCGGAGGCCTGGGCCTCCTCCCCCACCAGTGTGTGGAACCCGGATCCCCTTACTTCTTCCGCTCCGACACGGTCTGTGCCACCAGCTCGTATATCTGAGCCTCCTGGTCCCAGGTAAAGATGACATAGAAGGCTTTGTGATCTGTAAGGGGAGAGAGTGGTGGGGCTGAGCCAGGGTAACCCCGACAAGTGTCCTCCCTGAACACCCATGAGAGGCTGGGGATGGCCCTCTCCCTGGTGGAGCCCCGGAGGCTCCTACACTCAATTTCCTCCTTCTTGTGTCACTGATACCCCCCAGGTTCCCTCATCCAGCCTTCCCTCTAACACCCCCACACCTAACTGGGCAACACATCTCCACCACCAGGCTCTGGGGCAGCATCCTGGAAACATGTATGCAAACCCTCATCACTGGGCTCCCGGCTTCCGCCCGTGCCCCCCCAGTCCCCGAGCAGCAGTCAGGGCATCTTTACAAAACAGCGGGCTGCTCCTCTGCGCAAAAATCTGGGGCAGTTTCCCATCTCACTTAAGAAAATCCACAACCAGGCCTGGCCGCCCAGCCCTGTCCAGCTGGCGGCCCCTCCCGTGGCCCTGCCTGAGGCCTGCTGAGCCTCCTGCTTTGCAGCCTCTGTGGCAGCCTCCCCATCGCCAGAATGAGTTCCCAGCTCTCGGGTCCTCTCCCCACTCCATGGGCAGCCATGCCCTGAGCCATGCCGGCCAGGCCTCACCGGTGGCCACCTCGCGGGTCATGGCGGAGGTGAGCCGCAGCACCGGTCGCAGCATGGTCTTGCCATCAGGCGTGGGCGTCAGCGTCCGGCTGTGCAACTTGAGAAGTAGCCGCTCATCCTGGCGCTGGAGCAGAAGCAGCAGGTCATCCAGCAGGAGCACGTGTACCTCTGCAGGGGGCAGGGCTGCACTCAGCACCCGCCCAAGCCACCCAAGCCGCCTGAGCCCATGGCCCTGCTCAGCACCCCACCCGAGACCCCGCCCTGCTCAGCACCCCACCCGAGCCCCAGCCCAGCTCAGCACCCCACCCGAGCCCCAGCTCAGCTCAGCACCCCACCTGAGCCCACCCGAGCCTGTGGCCCTGCTCGCTGCCCCGGCGCTTACCCACAGCCTTGTCCTTCGTCACCCGCCACGTCAGTGGGCCCTCGTGGACCAGCTTCTTCTTGGTGATGTCCAGGTTCTAGAGGCAGGAAGGATGACGGTTGGCACAGGGCAGGGGAGGGCGGGGATGACTGTGGGGTGCCTACTGCAGTTGGGGCTCAGAGTTCAGGGGCCTCTCTGGCTCCCTGGGTGCATTATGAGAGAATCATGGGCAGCAGGGCCAAGGGAAGGGGACAGAAGAGTGGGAGGGGCGGTCACCTTGAACTCGCTCAGCATAGGGTCACTGCTCTGCCGCAGGTAGGACAAGTCCAGGCGCCTCTGATAATCCTTGAGCCGCTGGAGCAAGGGAGAGAGTGTCACAGGGACAAGTTAAGGGCTGGGGCCGACCCACAAAGACCCCAAGGGCCAGAGTGCCAGGCCTGACCTCCGGTGACCCTGAGAGGGAGGAGCTGAGGCCTAGCTAATTCCCGGAAAGGCACTGACCCTGAGGGGGACAAGCGAAGGGCCAGGCCTGACCTCCAGAGAAGTGACACGAGACAGACAAGCTGGGGGTCAGGCTGACTCCCGCACACACGTGACCCGCTGGCTGCCCGGGGCCGGGACCACACGCAGGCTCACCAGCAGGTCCTCCATGTCCCGCACCGCTTGGTTGACGTGGTGCAGGATTTCCCGGCAGCACTCGGCTGCCAGCTCCACTTTCTCCCGTTCTGCGGGCTCTTCTGTGGGCAAGGGAGAGATCGACCGGTGAACCCCAACCCTGGATGCCACCAGTCTCCAAGGTGGGGGACACATGGCTGGCGGACACATGGCTGGTGGCCAGCGGGGGTAGGGCCGGCGGGGTGCACCTGTGTTCTGCCCGATGCTCTGCAGGAGCAGGGGGTACTTGGTCAGCCGCTGCATCTCCGTGGGGATCATATCCTTCAGCTGCAGGCGGCGGCACCGAGGGCGGCTCTCGGCCTCCTGAGGGGACAGCCGAGCTGAGGTGGCCCCCTCTCAGGGCTGGGACACCAGCCCCTCCCCGCCGGGACCCAGGTCCCGGACGCCAGCCCACCTCACCTGCACAAAGGCGCAGAAACGAGGCTCCTTGCGCTGTTTGGCTTTGAGCTGCTCTAAAGCGAACGACTGGTGGCTGCAGAAGCGGGAGGAGATTTTCTGGAACCATTTGCCCTCGGCACCATCAAACTACAGCGAGATTCAGGCCAGGGAGGGGTCTCAGGTGGGAGTGGGAAAAGCAGAGCCCCACCCGGGGGTGGAAGCTGAGACGGGACGACAGGGCTGGGGGCCCAGAACCCCGGCTTCCAGGTCCCTGGCTGGGAGGAGGGGACGGGGGCCTGGGCTGGGCGCCCTCACCCGGGCCAGCAGCACATCTCCAATCTCCTTAATGAGGTAGCCACTGTCCTGCCTCCGTTTCATCAGGCGATCGAGGAACAGGGCTGTAGGGGGTGGTGAGGAAGGCGTGTGATCAGGTCCCGCAGGCTGCATGCACAGCCCGGCTGGGAGCTGGCGGGGCTGGGGCTGCAGGTGTGTCTCTCTGACCCTTGGGGCCGATGGGCCTGTCCCCCTATCATGCATGCACTCGCTGACGTGCCTTGTCCGGCCTAGAGTGTGAGCTCTGGGGATCTGAGGCGGGGTTGTCCCCAGTGCAGGAACAGAGGCTGCCAGTGATGGGTGCACGAGAACGTGTTGGGACCTAAGTCTAATTGCTGAGGCCTCTGAGGAGGGAGCCGGCCCTGGGGCGTGCAGTGGGGCCGCGGCCCTGCACTCACAATGCACCTCGATGAGCTCGTCCAGGCTGGGGAAGATGTTCTGAAGCTCTTCCAAGGAGAAGAAGCCCCCGTCCGCCATGGGCTGGTAGAAAAGGTCATGCAGCACCCGAAGCATGCGCACGTGGGCCGCCTCCGTCACCAGCAGCTCTGCGGGGTCACCAGGCAGGAGGCATGGTCGGGGAGGGTGCCAACTATGGGGCAGCCCAGAGGCAGGCTGGGGACAGGATGAGACAGCTCTCTCTGGGTGGAGTCATCCGCCCGATAGCCAGGGAGTATTCCTCGACCCACTGCCTCTCCTTTTTGGCAGTGGCACCAGCCACAATGACCAATGGTTCCAGTCTGCCCGGCACCGTTGGGCTTCCCAGGACATGGGGTTTTCAGTGCCCAAATGGGCAAAGTTCCAGGCGTACTGGGATAAGGCGGCCGCCCCACTGCCAGCAAGCTTGCAGCTGTGTTTGGTGTCTAACCGTCCAGCAAGTGTGTCAGCCCTGGTTTTGGGGACAATGACTCCCTCTGCACACAGGCTGATGGCCTCGGATCCAGGGGCTCTGTAAGTCCCCGGAGACCAAATGCACAGTTTTGTGTGTTACGCATATTTTTCTGGTGAGAGAACTTGCTATGCTGTCCAGTGTGGTAGCCGCTGGCCACACATAGCTCTTCAAATTTTAATTAAAATGGAATGAAACACAAATTTCAGTGGACTAATCCCATTTTAAGTGCTTAACAGCCATTATGTGGCTGGTGGTTACCCTGTTGGACAGTGCAAGCATCACACATTTCCATCATTCCAGAAGGTTCCACTGGAGAGCATGGCTTATGTTTTGATCATATCCTTAGAAGGATGTGTGACCCCCAAAGCATTCACCTATTGCCC
Organism: Pteropus vampyrus; assembly: GCF_000151845.1. Lineage (NCBI taxonomy): Eukaryota > Metazoa > Chordata > Mammalia > Chiroptera > Pteropodidae > Pteropus > Pteropus vampyrus. Next base: position 91,523 of record NW_011889271.1, on the reverse strand, counting down.
TAAAAATTATAGATGAGTACTTTCTTTAAATAAACTTCCAAAGGAGCTTCTAAAAGCACCGACTTTTGCCAAATCCTCCACACGCACAAATTGAAATCGCAAAGAATCCAGACGGAAATGACGCTCCCATGATGTCTCCGCCCAGAAGCAAGCACTTTCCAAACTTTCCCCGGAGAAATCTCCCCCACAAACGGTCAAGGTCATGGTAACCACAGCAGGAGTATTCGAACGCTCTCTGTGCCCAGCACGGTGCTTAAACGCTTCACACGAATCATCTCGTCTTTGTGACAGTCTTTTGAGACAAGAACTATTACTACCGATGCTTCACGAACAGGGAGATAAAGGCTTAGGCTAGAGTTAAGACTTTACGTCCCGTTTGTGGCTCTTCACATCAGCGCTGTCCTGCACGACTAGAAATTCTTTGGAAATGTCACTTTGCCAGCAGCGTGCCTGGTCCAGAGTGGCTGTTCTACAATTTACGTAATAAATGACCCTCTGCCGTGACAGGCTGCCTTCGAACTCTGCGTGTTGTAAATAACACCGAGACGGGCATCTCCCTGCACCTGTCTGTCTTTGCTACAGCGGGACTGGGTCCTTGGCCACAGTGGGCTGGAGGGGGTGACACTCACCGCTGATGACCTCTTGTCGCTTCACCTGGCTCTTGGGCAGGCTGTGCAGGGTACCTGGGGGGACGAGCTCCCGCCAGCCCGGGGGCTCTTCCGGTTCCAGCTCTAGTCCCGACCGTCCCGGCTCCCCCTCATCTCCAGGCTCGGGGCTGTGGGACAGAGGCCTTGTTAGGGTCCCGGCTCGGGCCTCCTGGGAGGACACTTGAACTCCTAGTTCCCACCTCCCTCTGTGGCCTGAGTATTCAGTGCCCCTAGGGTGGCCCATGCTGTAGATCAGCTCCCATGGTTTTTGAAAGAAGCATCCTACACTTTTCCTGTGACCACTGAAGGCCCTCAGTGACCTCGGCGTCTGATACTCAGTTCTTTGTGACTGTGGCAACAACCCCCCTCCATCCCCCGACCCTCCTGACTGACTCAGTGGTTGTGGGGCAGTGGACTGACGTACGTGGCTCGTCGGGCAGGGCCAAGCACGGCCGTGGCGGAGCTGGGGTCCATGTCCACGTCGCTCCGGGAGCGGCCCCCACCCCGGCCCTTAGCCCCGAGGCTGCCCCGGGAAGGCCGGCGGCGGTCACTCACCCGCAGGCTTTCCGAGCGCCCCAGACGCCCTGATAGCCTGGACCCCAAGGCAGAGGCCAGAACAAGCACAGAGACGGGGTAAGACCAGGACAGCGAGAGACGGGAGAGACCAGGACAGGGGCAGACAGAGACCAGGACAGGGACAGACAGGGACAGGGACAGATGGGGAGAGACCAGGACAAGGATCAAACATGCAACAGAAGAGAAGAGAGAGTCAGAAGGAGCGTGGGATCTAGGGGTGCTGGGGCAGTAGGGCGTGGTCAGGAGGGGAAGGGAACCCAGCATGGAGCACAGGACTGACCCCTCCCTTCCCTGAGGCAGGGGATGGGGGCAGAGCCAGGAGCTAGGGGTAAGAGAAGGGGCATTTTAATACTTAGCTCTTTGGCTGGAAGAGTGATGTCCCTACCCACCCCTTGCAGGATGAAGGAGAGTGGGTGGCCCATGGGGAGAGGGTAGGAGCTGGGAGAAATGGGGGAGGGGCTAGCCCTCCCCCCCACCCAGGGCCCAGGCACCCACCTTTTCCACCTTCTGGGGAGAGAGGGGCACAGGGTCAGAGGTGGACCCAGAGGGAACCCAAGTCACCTCCCCCACCCATAAAAGGGCCCCCAAAGCAGCTGCACAAGGACAGGCAGGGGACAGCCTGCCCCCCAACTGTGAGGGGGACAGGGCCCCCAGGCATGGAGCACAGAGGAGTGGGGGGCTAAGGGAAGGGGCACCGGGAGGCAGGAGCAAGGCACTGGCTGAGGCTTAAAAGAGGAGAGGGGGGGATGAAGAGGTGAAGGGGTGGAGGGAAAAGGGCCGGGAGGAGCTGAGGAGTGAAGGGCAGAGGAAAGGAGAGAGAGAAAGAGAGAAATAGGAGAAAAAATTATGAAAGGGAAGAAGAGGAAGAAGTAATGAAAGGAAATGAGAAAAGAGGAAGAGGAAGAAGGAAACAGAGAAGATGGGACGAGGGAGGAGCAGGGCAGACTGGAGGTGGCTCAGGAACAGCAGGTGCAAAAGGCAGCAACACCCCCAACACGCACCCTCCCTGCCTCGACTCCTGCGCCCAGCCTGTGCCCCCGCCTGTGCACAGCCTGCGCCCCACCTGCGCACCTCTCGGTGTCAGCGCCCTCCTCGGTGCTCTCCAGGGGAGCTGGGGCCTCCTGGCTGGGCGGGCCCTGCGGGGGTGGGTCCCCTAGCTCCAGTGGGGCATCAGCGCCTGTGGGGGGCGGGGGAAACAGGGCTAGCTGGGGGGGCCCCTGTGGCAGTGAGACCCCCACTCTGGGGGCCTCAGTTTCCTCTGCCATGGAGTGGGGGATGCGGGACTAAAGCCACCCAGTAGCTGCTCTGTACTTCCACGGGGGACGGACAGATGGAGAGACCGCAGAGGACAGCATGGTGGGCATACCCTGGGGGGAGACTGGGCGCTCTGCTCAGCGCCCCCACAGACATCTGTTCTCCCGACCCTTGACCAGGACTTGCAGGAAGAGGGCAAACCCAATTCACGGACGCGGCTCAGAGAGGGGAGTAACCGCCAAGATACAAGTGAGCCGCAGG
>NW_011889271.1:79151-87530 GCF_000151845.1 Pteropus vampyrus | reverse complement strand
GACCCTTGACCAGGACTTGCAGGAAGAGGGCAAACCCAATTCACGGACGCGGCTCAGAGAGGGGAGTAACCGCCAAGATACAAGTGAGCCGCAGGGCTGGGCTATGAACCCCGGCCTGGCCGAGCAGCTGTCTGCGGTCCCAGGGGCCGGGGGCCACACGGGCACTGTGAGCAGTGAGGTCACTGGGGCTGGTGGGCTCCCCCTCCACGGGGGGTGACTGGCAGTGTCCTCAAAGAGGCATCTGGGAAGTGAAGCCGTGTTGGCTGATGGGGAGTGTTGTCCTGGTGCCACTGCCAGGACAGAAGTTAGAGCCTGGGAGGGAAGCCGTGGAAATGGCAAACTGATGACACCGGTGACCAGGAGCAGGGAGGGACATGGTGGGGAGACCAAGGGGCGGTCTGGCCAGGGGACCCAATTAGCTCACCTGGTTCCCGGTCTGGGCTGTCCCCAGACAGAGGGTGCAGAGAAACTCCAGGGATGTCCTGCCCGGGGCCCCCAACATTCCGGTCCCGGGAGGGCCCCCCTAGGCCCCCCTTCCGTTCTGTGAGGCCTGGCCTCTCAGCTGGGGAGACATTGAGGGACAAAGGAGAGAATGAGAGTCCAGCGACTCCCATCTACGACGGCCAGGGGGATCCAGGTGCTACACTCCAGCCCTGACTTCCCCGTCACCCAGGAGTCCGGACCCCAGCCCCCTCCTTCCTCAGACCAAGGAGACCCCCTCCTCCCCTCCTAGGTCCCCAGGATGGATGCTCTGGCTTCGGGACCATTAATTACCATCAGCCTCCCCTTTGAGGTGTCGAAAATCTGGGGCTGAAATGAGAGATGGGACGGATGAGACGGACCGGACCGTGGGGGGCGGTGTGGGGAAGTTGGGGTGGGTGGAGGCTGGGCACCTCACCCTGGGGCTCTCCCCGGTTCCAGCGGGCGGCATCCAGGAAGCTGCTCAGTCCTTTCTTGGTCTTAGTCGGCTCGTCTGACCGCCGGTTCCCCATCACCTGCAGGGCAGAGGGGAAGGCGAGAGGGGACTCGGCACTTCTGAGCCAGCAACATAGAGGGATTGCACCCCAGGGGCCCAGAGTCTCTGGGCACCCCATAGGATCTCTGGGGAGGAAAGGGCCAGGTTTGGGTACTCGGGGAAGCACCTTTTTTCGGAAGAAATTCCTCCCTGACTTTTTGTCCCCACTCTTTGTCCGCACGCCAAGGTGACGCATGTACAGGCTGATGGCGTTGACCACAGCGGCACTGTGAGGAGGGGGCGAATGTGCACACTGCGCCCCACGGCCTTGCCCTCCCAGATCGCGTCCCACCCCAACCCCACAACCACTTCCTGCAGTGATTCCGAGGACGAGGGAGAGGGCCCCAGGGGCCAGGGGTTCTCCTCCACACCCCGGCCCCCCACGCCTCCTCCCTCAGGCCCAGGAGACTAAACGCCCGTCCTGCTGTCTTCTCTGCTTCCATCACCTCTTTTCTTCGTCGGCAGAGATAGTGTGTCTGCAAAGAGAAGGAAGTTTGTGGCGGACTTGCTGAGCCGGAGGTCCCTGTCCACCCAGCACAAGTATCTGGGTAGGGACAGGAGAGAGGAGAGGCAGAGAAGGGGACTGCTGAAGCCACCGGGGAGGACCATGGCGGGGAGGGGAGGACAGGGGTGACAAGGACAGGACCCAAGCACCAGGCCTGAACACAGGCCTTGGAGAGACCTGGAAACTGGGAGGGACCCCAAAGCTGGGAAGGGAGGATGAAAAACCAGATCGACTAACATGCCAGCGACAGAGGACCCGGCAGTCAGGGGAAGATCCTAAGGAATGAACCGTGATGCTGGACAGGGAGCCCTGACCTGGCCAGGGCAGCAGAGGGCACCCCAGCAGCTGGGGAGGGGCTGGCCCTACTCACTGCATCTCTTCCAGGTGGGCCAGCAGCCGCTCGGCCACAAGCCGCTCCCGGGCTTCGAAGCTGGCTCGGTCGCGCCCCACCCAGGCCTCCAGCTGGGACAGCTCTTGCTCCCAGGGCGTCATGCCCATGAGCCGCTTGGAGCGGAAGTCCTCCAGCTGCCGGCTGACGGCCGCCTGCTGGCTCTGCACCACCTCCTGCACGAACTGCCGCTGGCTGTCCTCGGAGAGGAGGTCGGGCCGCGTGCGGTCTGCAGGGACATGGGCAAGGGCTGGGGGCCAGGTTCCTGGGCCCCCGCTCCCCATCCGCCCCGGGACCCCAACAGCCACGCGTTGTTGGGCTGCCGAGGCAGAAAGGAGGAAGGAAGGAATCTTCACTGTCCAAGGAGCATGGGCATGCGGCCTGGTCCCTGCCAGAGACCCCTCCTTCATCCTGCAGTCCCCCCTCCTCTCCTTACCAAGTTCAAAGGCGACTGTGGGAGGGACCGGCACCCGCAGAACCTGCTCAGGAGAGAGGAGGGAGTGAAGGGGAGAACCCGGCAGTGCTGGGCTAGCAGCCGAGGTGCCCCTGGTGGCCTGAGGGGAGGGGGCGGTGGAGGAAGGGCCAGGCCGCCCTGCACAGGGCGGGGTTTGGGAGGTGCAGGGTGGCTCTCCAGGCAAGGGCAGGGGGGTACTGGGGCCCCTCCAAGGTGTCTCTCACCGCGGTCTTCTCCAGGAAGCTGTGGTAGAAGTCCAGGAAGGCCTTCTTGGCCTCCTTGGGGCCCAGTGAGCCCAGCATGTCCGCGTGCAAGCAGCAGAGCTAAGGAGACACAGTGTGACCTCGCTGTCACCCACGAAACCGCACTTCCCCTCGGAAAGCCCTGGGGCTCAAATCCTCCAGAACTGTGCCCCACCCTGCCTCTCTCACGGGCCTCCCTGGGGCCGCCCTAAGCACTCGCCAAGTTTCGTCCTGTGGGATGGCTCTCTGTGGCTCAGTCTCCCCCTTGCTGCTGCCACGACCACCAGCTACACAGGGGCTGGTGTATTCCAGGCGCGCACTAAACCCTTAACTTGCGCCTGTTTCGCTCATGGGGCACTGTTATCCCATTTCACAGATAGGAAACCTGAGCTCAAGAAGTTTGCTCAAGGTCGCACAGCTAGTGAGCTGGGACCGGACCCCAGGCATCCCGTCTGCACCACACTCTACTGCCTAGAAAGCCCGTGAGCAACTTGAAGGTTAGTCTTCGGGGGGCATGGGTAAATAGGTGAACAAGTGGGGCTCATTCATTCATTCATTCATTCATTCATCAAGCACTTGCTGGGACCGCCTGTGTGCCAGCTGTGCTGGGTACGCTGGTGATGCCCTGGGGACTCCAAGCTGTCCTGGATCCTGGGGGACTCTTGTCAGGTGAGGGACATGTTCTCAGTGTGCTAAGGACTCAGCCCACTGGGGGTGGGACTTGGTTTCTGCACCCTAAACACTTTCGACGAATCTATGTCCCATTCTCCCCCAAGCAAAACTCCATGAGAGGCCACCGGGGAGCAGCGCGGGAGACCACGACTACTCCTTGGGTGTCCCCCCCAGCCGATGAGGTGAGGGAGCAGCATGAGGACAAACCTCCAAACGCTGGGGGACACGGGGTCACTCAGTCAAGCCCCTGGCCCTTGCAGGAAGGACACGGCAGTCAGTACCATCCCTGGGCTGAGTCCCAGGAGCTCGAGTTCTAGAAACTCCCAGGCTGAGGAGGGGGACCCCTTGCTCGGAGGGCCAGAGCCTCCATGTACCAGAAAAGGGGATGCCACTTCCCTGGAGAGAAGGCATTTCCTGATCTCCTGCCGGTTTCCACAGCTTCGATGTCAACCAGAGCCCCTTCTTTCTGCACCCCAGCTCCCTCCCTGGAATCTCAATCAGTCTCCTTCTCTTTGTGGGGATGCGCCATGCATTTCCAATCCAGCCCGGTGCCCTGGGCTAACCCTGCTGGAGGCCTGTGCGGGGCTTCTTGGGATGGGACCCTTGTCCGTGGGGCCCCGCCTCCGGCCAGTGCTGTAGCTTCTTCCTTCCTACATCACCTGCTGGGTTCCCTAGACTCTGCAGGTGTTTCTCACAGCTCTGCATCTGCACCTCCCAGGTGTTTCCCGCCTAATCCAGGTTTCTGGGTCATCGATTACGTTCTCCTGGCCTGGTGGGATGCCCGTGGTGGTTTCCCATCTCTGGATCGGGGCCTTCTGTGATGCTTAGATCCAGAAAGGCTAATGGGCTTCTCCCAAGCACCAGCCCTGAATGACCTGCCGAGGTCACAGAGAGGAACTGGTTTCCAGTCCGTGGGAAAAGGTGCTGTCCCTGATGGGTGATGCTGCCACAGGCACAGGAGGCAGTGGGGGCCCCGTTCCGGCCAGGGTTCTGGATTCTCAGTTGCCCCCTGCACGACCCGCACACGCTGCTCACGCGTCCACACGGGGCACCTGCAATCTTGCCTGGGTCACATGTGGTCCCTCTGGCTTTCTAGGTCTAGATTTGCATTCTGGATGTTTTCCAGACCCTCCTGGCCCATCTTCACGGGTCTAACGCACTGACCGAACTGACAGCTCTGGCTTGGCCCAGCCCCACCCCTCCCTGTGCCCACCCAGTCCCGCCCTCACCAGGGGTCCTGGCTCGAACTGCAGGGCCACGTGCTGCAGGAAGGCCATGAGGTGGGCCGGGCGGCGCTTCACCTGCTCCAGACTCTGGAACTGGCTGTTTTGTTCTTCTGCATTCTGGGGGTGGGGATGGGGGTGAGGCAGTGGGGAGCAGAAGAGGGGCCTTGGGCTTGACCCTCCTTCCTGGCATTTCCCGCTGGAGCCAAGCTGGGGGCAGGGGGGTGATGACCGAGTCTGTGCTGTAACAGTGGCAGCTGGGCAGGTGTGAGGGAACACGGAGAAGACTCAGTGTTCTAATGAGGGGTGACGAGGACAGAAATTAGGAGACAGAATGGGGATCTGTGCTATAACTGGGAGGTGGCGATAAAAATTGGGGTTAGAGTAAAAAGGGTGGGATCAAGGATGGGGTGGGGAGGGGTGCGGGAGGAGGGACCACGAAGGTAAGAGACGGGCAGTGGGAGGACACGGGGGCAGCGTCTGTGGATGGAGATCAGACCTAAGGTGGGAGGGGATGCTGAGGATGGGATTTGAGGGGCTGGGGCCTCAGGGAGACTGGGACGGAAGCTTCTCCACCCCATCTCCCCCTCACCGTCTCCAGTTCGTTCTCGAAATCCTCGTCCTCAGCCCCAATGATGCTGAGGGGCACCAGGCCAGACCGCGGGGGCCCTAGGGCCTGTGGGAGGGGGACCGGCTTCAGCCCGCAGTGCTCCCCACCTCACAGCCCCCCAGTCCGCTCACCCCTTGGCTCTCTCCACTCACCGCCCCTCGGGCCACGACGTCGTCTGCCTCCATGGGCTCTGCAGGGCTGGGGGAAGAGGAGGGGCCGTGGTTAGGGGGTGGGAAGAGGTGGCACAGGGCGGTTACTCACAGATTCCTGGCGCAGGTGTGAAGGTGAGTAAACAGCCTTCCCCTATGCAGGCCTCCCGCAGCTCAATGGGGCCTCTGTGTGGCGACAAAGAGCCCTTCAGAGGCCAGCCAGGGCGGGGAGCCCAAGGACAGGGAGCCTTGTTTGGGGGGGTGGCGTGGAGTTGGAGGCTCAGGAGCCTGGGTCCATGAGAGAGCTATGGCTGTGGGAGCCTGTGATGTTTGGATCCCTAATGCAGGAGGGGGCTGGGGGCCTGGGCTCCAGAGTTTGAGGGAGGAGGGGCTGGGGACCAGCAGAGCTGGGAAAGTTAAAGTGGAGGTAGGAGGGAGCTAGCTGGGGTGTGTGGGGGCTCTCCTCTGATCTGTGATAGGCTTGGGGAGGATGTTGCCTCTGAACCCACCAGCCCCACTTCCTGTGACAGGAAATCATAATGGCAACCCCCCCAACCCCCAACTTTCTCCACATAAGAAAACAAAACTTTGAACCCTCCTCCCTCAGGGACCAAGAGTCCACAGACCCACAAGTTCTTTCCCTCGGGGACCTGGTGTCTTTCTGGCTTCCAGACCCAGAAAACAAGGAACGGTCCTCGGCCAGCTCATTCCCAAGGTGTGTCCATCCCCTCCTATGTCAGTCTGTCTTGCCGGCTCTCCTTTCCCCAGCCAGCAATGTCTGGCTGTCTTCGCCTTTCTTCTCCCAGTTTCCTCATTTCCTACCCCTTCCTTCAGACCTGCCTCATTTTCCCCACTGTCTCTGCCTCCCCACCCTCCTCTTCTCCCCCTCGGCCATCTCCACCCCACCCCACTTCTGCTGCTCCCTGTCTTTCCCCGCGTCTCTCTCGTCTCTGCTTCAGCCACTGTTCGTTCCTGCGCCTCGCTGAGCTGCTGTCTCTCATCTCTCCCACCATTCCCCTTAGCGTCTCCACTTCTCCCCGCATCTTCCCACTGACATCTTCTGTGTCCTTAATTAGTCTGACTAATGCCACGCAAGCCCGTGTCAGGCAAGAAGAGCTGTGGAAACAGGGGTGGGGTGTACCAGTGGGGGTGGGGCACTCCCCACAGCCCAGAGCTATTTATAACCCTCGTCTCCTGAGACCCACCCTTCTCCCTCTTCCACAGGCCTCCTCCCTAGCACTCAATAAATGGTAGCTATGACTTTGATTATGATCATTAAACAATGATGCTTTCTGGAGTGTCCAAATGCCATCCCATGGGTTCACCCGAGCAGGCATCATTTTCGTTCTTTTCCATAAGGGTATTTGTCCAACATCCGAGCTTGAGTAATTTAAGATTTGAGCATTGCTAAATGTTCACATAAATAAATTTGCAAACCAAGGCAGGAAAATAACAGTAATTATTTATTATGCATGCTAAACTTACACAGCACTTACAGGGTGCCAGGCATTGCTCTGAGTGCTTCTCACACAGTAACTCGCTTAACCCTCACAACCACAAGCACTCCATGCTATTGTTATTCCCATCAAAGATGGAAAACCTTCACCAGGCCGCCAGCTGCAACTTCTGGGCTGGAAAATATGACTATGCTCACTCCACTTAAGGGGGGGACAGGTTAAACAGGGGCAGGGAGATTCCAAGAGGGCACGAGAGAGGTCACATGTTATCTGAGCGAATGCTCAGTGCCAGGCAGGCCCTAAATCATGCACATGATGTGTATAATCTCCATTATTCCTCATCACAATAATAAGAAATAACAGCTAACACTCACTGTGCACTAAGTGTCATCAAGTATGTGCCAGGCACAGCATTACTGCTTTATAGATTATCAATTAATTTAATCCTCTCGGTGACCCCATGAGGTATTATCATCCCCATTTTACAGAGGAGAAAACTGAGGCACAGCTCATAAGGAACAGAACCAGGATTCAGACTCAAGTGGTCTGGCTTCAGATTTTAACTACCAAAATATGCTGTTTTAGAGTATGGGGAACCCCTTCCCCGACCTTAGGAAACTAAAATCTGGACCCAAACTGAGACACATCAGGTCTCCTTATGGGGCCTGGGAAAGTCAGGGGTTTGTGGGCACTGTGGCCTGGGCAGGAATGCGGGTTGGACTCAGCTGCTCCGTACAGGCTTGGGGCCCAGAGAGGGTGGGGGGAGGGTTTGGCCACTTAGGAGATTGGGGCTGCCAAAAAGGCTGGGGAATTATAGATTGCAGCTGTCAGATGGATCTATAGGCAACTGACAAGGCCTGAGGTCCAGCAGAGGGGGTGCTGTGTGCATGGGCTGACAGGGGTAAGGGCAGATTTAGGGGTGAGGATCCTAGAGCAAAGCGGGCAGGTCAGGGGGACAACATGGACACCAGGGTTCTATGCAGGGCTGAGTCTTTAAGATATGAAGTGGATGATCCTGGTCTCCGAGAACCTCTGGGAACCTTAAAGAACCTAAAATACAGAGCAGTTAGGGGGAGTCCATAAGGGGCCCTTGGAATGTATAAGGCTCCAGATTCTATCTGACACATGGTGGGTTTACAAGGATCATGGGGTCACACATGATCATGAAACCAAAGGGAAAGTAGACAGTCTATGGGACCTCTGGAGACTTAAAAGGGGACCAGAATTCTATGGGGGCGTGTGGCGGTCTCTAGACCCTATCTACAGGGCCCTAGATTCTAAGGGATGCTACTGGTAGATGGAGATCCCACATCTGTAAGGATCCAGATCGTCACAGAGGGCTAGCAGAAACCTGGCGGGGTCTGTAGGACCTTGTAATCTGCATGGAACGTGGAGAGTCTACACAAGTCCCCAAATCTACATGGGACGTGGCGGGTCTACGCGGGCCCCAAATCCTACAGAGGACGTGGCGGTATGCACAGCCAAGGATGCTGAGGCGGACGTGGAGTCAGGGTCTGACGCCTGCCGGGGGCCGCGTCCCTCACCTGCTCCGGGGTCAGAGGAGAAGCCACCGCAGCTGCCAGTACCGAAGCCTCCACGCGCCGGCTCTGGGCTTCCCCATCCCCGCCTCCGAGTCGCTCTAGCTGCCCCAGAGGCCGCCTCTG